>NC_051163.1:1992625-2142625 GCF_013339745.2 Dermacentor silvarum | reverse complement strand
GGATCGATGGCGAATATCTCAGCAACCTTCGGTTTGCAGATGACATCGTCCTATTGAGCAACAATGGAGAGGAATTACAACAAATGATTGAGGACCTTCATCGAGAAAGTGCAAGAATTGGGTTGAAGATGAATATGCAGAAGACAAAAATAATGTTCAATAGCCTGGCAAGGGAACAAGAATTCAGGATCGCCAGTCAGCCTCTAGAATCTGTAAATGAATATGTTTATCTAGGTCAATTACTCACAGGGGACCCTGATCATGAGAAAGAAATTTACAGAAGAATAAAATTAGGTTGGAGTGCATACGGCAGGCATTGCCAAATCCTGACTGGGAGCTTACCACTGTCGTTGAAAAGAAAAGTGTACAATCATTGCATTCTACCGGTGCTAACATACGGGGCAGAAACTTGGAGGTTAACAAAGAAGCTCGAGAACAAGTTAAGGACCGCACAAAGAGCAATGGAACGAAAAATCTTAGGAGTAACGTTAAGAGACAGGAAGAGAGCGGTGTGGATCAGAGAACAAACGGGGGTAGACGATATTCTAGTTGACATTAAGCGGAAGAAATGGAGCTGGGCAGGCCATGTAATGCGTAGGATGGATAACCGGTGGACCATTAGGGTTACAGAATGGATACCAAGAGAAGGGAAGCGCAGTCGAGGACGGCAGAAAGTCAGGTGGGATGATGAGGTCAGGAAATTCGCAGGCGCAAGTTGGAATACGCTAGCGCAAGACAGGGGTAATTGGAGATCGCAGGGAGAGGCCTTCGTCCTGCAGTGGACATAAATATAGGCTGATGATGATGATGAATAAAAGGTCCCAACAGATGACGCGAGAGCAGGGAGAACGCGGGAAACTTGAATTCAGCAAAACCTCAATTGCATCCATAAGGGTTGGAGTGAGAGGGAAGGGGAAGAGTGTGAGGGGTGGGAGGGGAGGGTGTTACGTATCAGGGGCGGCAGAATACTATCGTCTTTCGACGTCATTTGCAGCGAAGCAAGCAGATATGCGGCTAATTTTTTAATAGCATGGACACCATAGTTGATATACGTACACACACGCATGATTCATGAGCCTATCACACCAAGAATTCTTCGCTTTCTGTAGACGTCAACTGGAGTTGAGTCTGGAGTTGAAGAGTACTGGATCGCAATGTAGTTTTTGAAATACTGAGTGAACATGCCAGCCCATTTCAAGTAAGCGAAATAATTATAACCTATCCAGCCGTGCAAGGACCAAGGAGTATACGTTAACAAGAACGCGAGAACACTGTCTTGTTTTTACGAAGATGCAGAATCGATCGCTTAGTGTGCCTACCTGGAGTATATCCTTGTGCGCACTGAATAGAAGAGACATCGGGTATGCCGCGAGTCACGCGAACTCTCAGCTCCTCGTCGCGCGTACCTTGGCCGCAGGCGCACGGCACACGTGCCGACGTGACTCCAGTCGAAAACCACCAGCGGCTCTGCGACGACAAGATGAAATATGCGGATTCCAAAAAGGGGCCCTCAAATAAAGGCACCATTGTCCAAACGAACAATGCAGAGCCCACCCCTAATGGCGGTCATCACGAAAGGCTCGGCCTCCGCGCCGCCAGTGTCACCAGCGGCTGCTTCGCGATCTGCATCGGGCTGAGGACACTGTGTGACACGAGGTGAGAGGAACACGTATATTTTCTTTCAAACGGGCTTGTTGAAAAATCGCATGGAGCATATGCAGCGCAACTCGGCTTGGTCAACCTGAAGAAGAGGAAATTTCTTGCACGAGAAATGGCATGATTAACAGCCTTCCACCAATGACACGGCGGTTCTGCGGGCACGGCAGACGCGGCATGGCCGTGACGCTAACCAGGGGCGGTATTCTGTAAGAGTCCACCTAGTGGACTGTCTATTTCGGCTGTCACTATTGGCTGCTGCTTCACGTGCGCGAAGGTGCCTTCCGGCTCGTGAAGCAGCAGGCAATCAGCGACAGCCGAAATGGACAGTCCACTAGGTGGAATCTTACAGAACAGCCCCCCCCCCCCCCCCCCCCCTTTGGACTCGGTTCTGCGTACTGCAGTTCGGTTCTCACAGTAGCTCATTACGAAGCGATTGTCGTGGCATTACTGTACTGCCGGGCCCACGGAAGTGCCTTGACCTTGCCTATGAATGTCTTCTTGTCTGCGGGTTGCTTCTCTGCGTAGATATTGAAACAAATCCAGGTCCCACGCAGAAAAAAAATATTTGAACAGTTGCTTGAGGGCCAATTTGTAATCCGCAACAATATTTCAGAAATGAAAGTCCAACTATGTAACGTCGAAACATTGGTAAGTAACATACAACAGATGTTCACTAAAATTGTCTGAGCCTTCTCCGCCTCAAAATGATAAGGTTCAAACTACACTAAATTCTATAGAACACGTTATTGAATTCCATACAAAGAAACTTATTGATACAGAGGACAGAAATAGGCGATCAAACATAATTATTCATGGTATTTCTGAACGCCCCGAGGAAAGAGAAGCTCTTGTCAAGGAAAACGTTCTTACAGAAATAATGAGGGATAGGCTGAATGTACAGTGCGAATCTACAGGTCGTATTCACAAGCTTGGCCGACGAGGAATCAAACGTCCGGTCATCATCTATCTGGAAAATTTTAACGAAGAGAAGCTAATATTCGAAAACTCCAGCAAGCATAAAGCTTCAAGCATGTCTATTCAAAATAACTACTCGCAAGCGACGCTGAAGAAACCGAAGCTTCTGTGGGAAAGTGCGAAAGCCGAGAAAATGCGGAGTAACAAAGTACGCTTACTTCATGACAATCTAAGGGTGGATAAAGATCTATTCTTCTGGGATGAGACAAAAAGCACGCGCGTCAAGATAGCGAACCAGCACTCCCAGCAGCCATGATGCCTTTCCAAAGAATGTGACAAGCTCTTGCGTATAATTAACTTAAACGCTCGTAGCGTGATCAACAAAACAGAACCTCTTGAGGTTTCCTTACTAGACCACACATTGCCGCCATAACTAAGACGTGGTTGCGGACTGAAATAGGCAACGAGGGTGTTTTCCCACACTGTTGTCAATTTTTCGTCAAGACCGGCCTTCCAGTGGAGGTGGGATGGCAGTCCTTATTAAAAACCAAATAGATGTTGTTCTCTTGGAAGACATTCCCGGTCTCGAATGTTTATGCAAAAATATCTCGTGCTGGGGCCATAACATTTTACTGTGCGCCATTTGCAGACCTCCAGATGCCGCTCCTGAGTATCTATAGTCAAGCTGGAAAAGCACATGTCTCAATTCCAGACAAACAAACTGCTAATGATAGGGTACCTTAACTTACCAGGCGTTAATTGGGAGCGCATTGAATCACTTCCCCACAACAGCAATCATTTAAATCATATACTTAACATAATGTTAACTCATGACCTAATCCAAATAGTTCAGGAATCAACACGCGTGCAAGGAACTTCCAACACCCGCCGTGGTTGCTCAGTGGCTATGGTGTTGGGCTGCTGAGCACGAGATCGCGGGATCGAATCCCGGCCACAGCGGCCGCAATTCGATGGTGGCGAAATGCGAAAACACCCGTGTGCTCAGATTTAGGTGCACGTTAAAGAACCCCAGGTGGTCCACATTTCCGGAGTCTCCCACTACGGCGTGCCTCATAATCGTATGGTGGTTTTGGCGCGTAAAACCCCATAATTCAAGGAACTTCCAAATCTATACTGGATTTGATATTTTTGCCTAGACCTGGGTATACCATTCAAGTTGTGGAAGGGATGACACGTGAAATAATCCACCAGATAAAAAGCTTAAAGAAACGGCACATCGGTCATCTAAAGGAACTAAAAGAAAAACCTCGCACGTGCGGTGCACTCTTCGAAAGAACACTACTACAGTGTTGCCGAACTTCATTGTAGAGGAGCCGGAAGAGTTTTGCAATTGTGTAAGCGAAAAAAAAAGGAAATAAGTGTCACAAATTTCCATTAATGGTTCTATAGTTACCGATCATGCTATTTCAATTACTACTTTCGCATCGTATTTGGTAGTTGCCCCTCCAGTGACACGGTACTTCATACCTCTGATGTGAATTTTATTTCATACCCTGGCGTAGTTTTTATGCTACTAAATCTAAATACTAAGTCATCATGTGGTACTGCCAACCTTCCTAACATGTTTCTGAAGCGATATGCCGAGTTAATTGCAATGTTTCTTGTTATTATCTATCGTATTTCATTACTACATGGAAAATTACCGGATCACTGGAAGATAGCCAGAGTTGTGCCCGTACCCAAGAAATGTGATCGGGCTTTATTACAATATTACCGTCCTATATAGCTTACATCATCATGCTATAAAATAATTGAACATATTATTGCCAACCAGATACATAAATTTTTAGCTGAACACTCAGCCCTCAGTAATTACCAACACCGGTTTAGAAAAGGCTACTCAACAATTACGCAAATAGGTAAAGTAATTCAAGCAGAACTTCTTGTTGGTTTAGTTGGTGCATGTTACTGAAGTACTAAAGCGCCAAACAGACGACACAAGAAGAGACACGGACGAGCGCTAACAAGTGACGTTTTATTGACAGAAATAGACGCAAATCTGGCAGCGTAACTCGCATCTTGTCGAAAATCGCATGGTATACCCAGGCAAAAGGCGATAAAAAGATTGTAAACCATGATGAAACTCGAATAAAAGATGACGTTCGCGACAATGACATGTGGTGTATAGAGCCAAAGGACCATAAAAGATAATGGTTACGCGATACACCATTAGAAAGCAAACGATTTTTCACCAAGCGCATGCGTCAACGTGATAAGTTCTAACTAAAAGTTCACTTGTATACAATATTTTTGACGGTTCGCTGACGCATTCCAGGCGCTTCCTTTTAATGTGACTTCAGCTCACGGGCAACGCTGTCTCGACTTCTCTCCAGCACAACGGTATCTCTTTGGCGAGGCTTGCACCCGCACTCTTTGCAATCGATGGCCATGTTGGAACCAGTCCTGTGAGCGTTCATGTTCTTTCATTTAAACATCGCCCCATTTGTCGAATGTAAACTTTTTTGCGTGAGAGTGGAATTTGATAAACCACCACCCCTTCCTTGCAACTGACAAGTGGATCGGTATGTTGGTTCCGCAGGTCTTGCGTTCTGTTTCTTGGTTGTTAACACAAGCGCACAATTTAGCAAGTTTTG
The DNA here is from genome assembly GCF_013339745.2 of Dermacentor silvarum. Lineage (NCBI taxonomy): Eukaryota > Metazoa > Arthropoda > Arachnida > Ixodida > Ixodidae > Dermacentor > Dermacentor silvarum. Next base: position 2,137,436 of record NC_051163.1, on the reverse strand, counting down.
AAGGGGCTGAAAAAACTGCCGGGACTTTGAATTTACTCGCGACCTTCTTCAGGTTGTGGGCTACACGGTGAGAGTATGGTATGACAACGGGTCTTAATCTCCTGGTTTGTTGTTGCGCGTTTTTTCTTCCTTTATCTTCTGGAGCAGGGATTCTACTACTGAAGTTAAAACTGTCTGTGGGAATCCCGCGTCTTCTAGCCTTTCAATCTGCAGTTGGAAGCTGCTTCGTATACCATACTTACATGATTTCCTGGCAGCCGATTCCAATGCCGCTTTGGATATCGCTCATTTTACGGTCTTACGGTGGGCTGACTCATTAGACAACAGCTCTTTTTGCGCTCGGGGCGGTACTTCCAGTGCACTTCCTGCTCCCAGGTTGAGCTAGAGGTCTAAAAACTAACTTATTGTTTTTTGGTGGTTCACAGGTGTATTCCAAACCATGGCATATATTTTCTAAAAACTTGTAGAATCTCTTTGTCAGTTTCTTGATGGTTTGATGGATCCTGTCTGTTTAACACAATTAGGAAATCATCTAGGTATCTAAATACACCTTCTTTTGTCAAGCATGCTGTTGGAAATGCTATCAACGGCCGAGAGAAAAAATATTGCTTAAGATAGGGGCAACGTTCCGCCTACTGAACGTCACTGGGGCGCACAGTTGAAATGTTCACGTAGACGCCACTATTTCCGATTTTGGCACCAAACCCGGTTCTCCCGAGCGAGCGCGCGGCGCCCCGTGGCGGCCGCGGTTTCTGCGCTACAGCTAGATGTTGTCCTGAGTGGTTGTGGCGCACAGTGGGGGATTGGCCATCAATCGGGTGGTTATATTCGGTGCATAAAAACAAGGGAATTAACGAATAGAATACTGGAGTTTAGACAGGAAAATTTTGTGAGAGGAGAAGAAAAAAAAACACTAATTAATAATAGGTTAAAAAAGAAATATATGAATAAAAGAAAACTATGGTGGCAAAGGTGACAATAAGTTTATCATGGTAATCGATTTGATTCAATGAGATAATTTTGGATTGCCAAGCAAGCATTTCTGTGGCTGAACCCAATAATGGAGGCTCCAAAAGATAGAATTACAGGTTCCGATAAATCTAGGCCAATATTGCGAAGCGGAATTTCCAGTAGTCTTTTCCTTATTGCAGAAAAACGCCTACAAGACAACTGCAGTGCCTCGAGCGGCCAGTCGCGCGACCTGTATTCGCGGGCTTCTTTCTGGCTCGGAAAAACACTTTTATGTCGCATGTATTGAGCAACAGAAAGCTGTATCGGTAGTTTTTCATGTTCCTCTACAATATTCTCATTGAAGCTTTTAATCTAATTATAATATTTGACAAGTTGATAAATAATTAATTAAGACTATTATGCAATTAGGCAGAATGTAAAAATTAATCTGAGTAACTCCAAGTGACGCCAGACAACATTACCTTGGTTCTGCACAGCTGCGTGGCACATTGTCGCGGTACAACGCCAACAGAGGACAACCTTGCTTGCTTGATCCGTGGCGCTTACGGGGCCAAGAAGTCGGCGGAAGGGGGAAACTAGACAAAAAAGTAAATCAGGGTGAAGTATAGCGTTTATGATAATTTGGAAAGACTAGGGCAGAGACAGAATTAAAATCGTTGTAATTGTATAAAAACAGCACAAAAATTTTGGTGGTATTAGAGTAATTTCGAAACAATTAGCGATTTAATGAGTTATACAATTATTTATTTCGAGAATTAACTGGGTAGTCTTTTTGTGCCACAGATATAGTCACAGAGGGCCACGCAAATGTTCCTGTGGCTAAAGCCCATTGAAGAAGCCCCGAAGGAGAGGATATTTTGAGTAGTTAGAGAAATACCCAATTTACGGAATGAAAATTCCAATTTCTTCCTCTGATTCCTAAAGCGACGACAAAATAATAGAAAGTGGTCAATGTTTTCGGGTTCCTGGCAGGTAGGACACAGAGGGGACGGTGCCAGACCGGACCTGTGTAGGTAAAAATTTAATGGTGGGATTCGGCAGCGTAATTTTGTTATGGAGATTTCTAATTTACGTGTGGGGCACCATTTATTGTCCCACGAAAAGGACAAATGATTAAATTCCGACATTTGGATTTTCAATATTGTAGAATCTTGTAATAGGGAAAATTTTCTAAACCTAGCCGCAGTGACATAAGCCGAACTAGGTATGACAGACATAACTGGTCCATCAAGAGATATCCGCGCAAGTGTGTCAGCCATTTCATTTAATAATATACCACGATGGCCTGGAACCCATACCAATCGTACCAGACTTAAGTTAGGAGGGGTTAACAGTTTAAATGTATTGGTTACAGTAGTGTCTGCAGATGAAGCGAGCGATGTACATACTGACAGTGAATCAGTCACTATAACCACTGTTGAGTAATTCGAAGGAAGTTTCCGCAGATCTAAGATAATCGCTGCTAGTTCAGCCAAAAATATGGGTGTGAAATCCGGAAGGCGTACTGCATAAGACCAGGATAGTGATTCGGAGAAAATACCCGCACCCACTTTCTCTTCATTCATTGACGCGTCAGTCGCGATCACGTGATTTATTCCTAGTTGTGTTAAATGATCTTGTAACATGTCGTTTAAGTATGTAGTAGGCAGGAGTTTGGCATTCGATGGAAATATATCGTCAAATTCTATCATTATATTAGGTAAGGGTTTGTCTGAGTAAGCGATCTCGCGTATATTAACATTTAATTGATCGAGCTCAGCTTGTACAAACAAATCTTGAGGTCGAAGTAGGCGGGACCAATGCTCATCGAAAAATGCCCTCATTTTTTTAATAAATACAAATTGTGATCTTCTCAAAGAAGATGCATAAATGTTTAAATATGTTTTTACCGTTAGAATGCGTAATCTGCAGGTAAGTGTAGGCAGTCGTGCTTCTTGATATAAAATATTGTTAGCTACAAATTTTGGCAAACCAAGACAATTCCGAATTGCCTCCCGCTCTAGAAGAACCAGGGGGTTAATTTTGTACGCTGGCCCACCAGAGAATAGCACGCACCCAAATTCCAATATCGGACGAACATACATACGATAAATCATCATTAAAGTGTCTCTGCGTAGCCCAGAGCGATGTCGGCCAAGTTTGCTTATCGTGCCAACCGCGCGTGTCGCCCTAGATTTAACATGATCAATGTGATTTCGCCAGCTCAGGTTTGTGTCGTATATTACGCCGAGATATTTAATAAAGTCAACTTGCGGAATAATTTCCTGATGATATTGGAGATATATATTAATTGGTACATTCAATGGAAACACAATCAAGGCGCTTTTGTTAACATTGAGCGACATTCGAATATTCGCAAACCAGGCTTCAAGTGTTCCGAAGTATGACTGTAGTGTACTCTGTAATGAGTGAATATCACTCGCAGACGCAAAGAATGCTATGTCATCTCCATAGATATATACTTGTACACTATCGCACAATGGGATTGAACTTAGTAAAATGTTAAATAAAATAGGAGAAAGGACAGATCCCTGGGGAACTCCTCTTGTTTGACTATATTTCTGTGTCACCAAGCCACGCTGAGAACAATAAAATTTTCTATCCTTTAAAAATTCGTGTATCCAATTTATAATATATCGAGGGGAATCCATGCTATTTAAAACGTTAAGGAGTATTACATGTTCTACACTATCGTAGGCTTTAGCTAAATCAAGGGTCACTAAAGCTGCATACTGCCGCCTGTGCCGTGCAAGCTTAATGCGTTCCTCTAAATCGACATGGGCGCACCATATCGAGCATCCGGGATTCCGGGTCTAAATCCAATCTGACATAGGCTCAATAATCTATTATCCGTTAAAAATTTTATAATGCGAATGTGCAATACCCTTTCTATTATATTACATAACATTTGAGGTTAATGCGATTGGTCTTATATTATCTGGGTCCAATCCTGCTCCTTGGTTTTTGAGCAGGGGGATTATTTTTGCGAGTTTCCAGTCAGGAGGAATCCATGCGTTCATTAGGGAGTAGTTAACGATATTAGAGAGGTCTCGTGCGGAGAGGTCAAACAATATTTTTAACATGCCTGATGTAATGCGATCTGGACCTGGAGCTGTGCCAGGGAGCAGCCGAATAACGTGCTGAAGTTCTTTCATTGATACCTCTATAAAGTCATCCCCTGATAGAACCCATACGAAGTTTACTTGCAGCTGAGTCGTAAAACGCTCTTCTAAGGCTTTTGCGATCTTATTTAATGATTCTAATAATTATTTTGGTGACAGAACCACTGAATCAATATTTATGGGCACTGGAAAGGCCTTACGAGAGCGAAGAAAGCTAAATAATGCTTTTTATTATCACTTTTCGATAAAAAGTTGTACCGTTTTTCATCATAATTATCCTTCGCTAAGGAAACTTCTTTTAAAGATAGCAGCAGCATATTTATAATTACTCCAATTAGTAGGGCACTGATTGGAAATAAGTTTCTTCCATGCAGCTTTTCGGCGTCGATAATCTCGTGCGCAATCACTATTCCACCATGGACAATCAATGCGCTCTTTTGTTGATGATACTACAAATTCTGATTTTTAATACTGCCCTTCAAAATTGGACAAAGGCTCATCGCTTTGATATCTGTTTCCATATCTGTCCTAGAAGACAAAGTTGACTGTAAATTATTTTTAAATTTTGAATAGTCCACGAATGTATGCGTATGTTTATTTAAAGAAATGAGGGGGTTGTTAATATCAATGACAATCGGGCGGTGGTCACTACTAGTGGCGGCATCAACCACAGTCCAAGAAGAAATGGAAATGCCTGAGCTAGCAAATGTCAAATCTAGGACAGACCGTGACTGCGAACGCACGAAAGTGGCAACTTTAGCATTTAAAGATGTAAAATTTTTAACATTAGCCCAATCCCATAAACGTCCCATAAAAGCCCCATGACACATGATGCGAGTTGAAGTCACCCGCAAGCAATATGTTCTTTTTGCAGTATGTTACTGCGGACATCAAGTGGGCGTACGTTTTGCACTCCAGCGGGAAAGTAGGAGTTAATTATAGAGAGCGGGGCGCAACCCGGAATAGTTATTTCGAATATTAAGATTTCACATTCGGATGGTAAGGAATGATGCGAAATTTTTGCTTTATGACAGAATTTAGACGAAATGAAAAAAGCTAATCCGCCACCTCGGGAAAGTCTATCTAATCGAAAACACTTGTAATTTGTTTAAATGAAAGTCTTGGTCAGCGGACAAACAAGTTTCTTGTAATAGTATAACGTCTCGCGATTGTTGGGAGATTAAATACAATAATTCTGTAGTTGCAGAAAGTATAGATCGGCAGTTCCACTGCAATATCCTTAGGCACCCTATGTTGACAGTAGACAAGCAGCCGCAACTGCTTGGTCCAGGATACTATCTTTTAGAAAGTCAGTCCTCGTAAGTGATTCTTTCACACACTTTTTTGTTTTGGAGTTAGGAGAACGAGGCATTTTGTTGTTAGGCGATCTTGTGCGTTTAAGAACTCGAGTGTCCATATTTACATCTCGATTGCCTAAAGAATCTGAATCGGAATGGCATTCATGATCAACCTAAGCGGAAGTCGAAGGACGTACTGAATCCACAGTGTTAGAAGGAAGAGCTGTCTGATATTTAGGTGATAAGTAAGGCGGCCGTATTTTGCGCACTGGTTGTTAGTGTCTGAGATATACCAGCCAATTGCGTTGATATTACTGTAGCCAAAGATTCAGAGAGATTTAGTAGAATTTTTTCTAATGCCTTTTCCATCGCTTTTTCTATTGCTGCTGTAATTGCCTGGGGCAGTGACTGATCCATGCCGAATGACTGACGGGCTGTTACACCGGCATAACCCTGGGTCCTGCTCTGAATGTCTTCAAGAGCACCGTCGCCTCTCAATTATTTCAATCACCTGAATTTCTTTGGATCTGGCAGGGCAGTTGGAGTAGTCGGCAGCATGATTCGCATTTCATAAACAGCATGATTGCTCCTGAGACGTGCAATCGTTGGCATCATGTTCTTCTCCGCATAATCGGCATCGAGCACTTGAACGACAGGCATTAGCGCTATGTCCGTACCGCCAGCACTTGAGACATTGTAGTGGTCGTGGAGCTAAGGGTTCAACCCTGTAGATTAATGGCCAATGCCTTTATCTCTGATGGGCGAGCCGTCCCTGCAAATGTCGCTATGATTGTTTCTGTAGGGACCCTCTTATTGTCTACAAGTCTGGTACAGCGGTACACGGAAACTACACCTGCTGCAGAAAATATCTCTAGGATTTCTGGTGGAGTTAGGCAGGACAACCTGTTCTAGCAAAACAGAACATAGACACGTCTTCTTCGTCGTCAGTCGTAAAAATCCCACTGACCCACTAGACGGAGTCCGTTAATGCCCCCATCGTCGTTGTCGTCTGCCTAGAGCACACGCGTCATTTTTCCCTCACTAGAAGAGCATCGTCCCGATGCTATACTAGAAATGTCACTTGCGGAAGTGAGGGTCTCGCGCAGAGTCATTCGCTCACATACGGCTTCATGCGTACAACATACACAAGCTCAGGACGGTGCGCGCGGCGCCTCGTACAGTTACGGACTATCGGGGACGATCTCGTAGGTGACATCACTCAGTCGATATGGGCTGAAGTATCACCTTAACAGCTTTTCGGAGAGGCCTCGTTTCCGTATGGGTGTCCAAACCCACACTCTGTCGCCGACTTCATAGGTTATGGTTCTACGGTGAGCATCATAGCGGCCTGCGTCGTAGTCTTGCTGCTGGCAGATCCACACGCGCGCGAGCTGCCGAGCCTCTTCGGCGCGTTGCGTAAACACATCGGCGTCTGTTCCAATGTCGTCAAATTCGTGTGGGAAGCATTGCATTGCAAACGTGAGGTAAGGGAGGATGTCATCCCAATTTTTATGTTCGACATCCACGTACATTGAAAGCATGTCTTCAATTGTTTTGTTTAGGCGCTCTGCCAGTCCGTTGGTTTGTGGATCCTAGGCGGTCGACTTCCGATGAGCTGTTCCACTTAGAAGCAAGACGTGATCTAAAAGTGCAGCCGTGAATGCAGGTTCCTCTGTCGGTAATTACGACGCTTGGGGCTCCGTGTCGCAACACAACATTTTCAATGAAAAAGCGCGCCATCTCGGCTGTTGTGCCTTTCTGGATAGCCTTTGTTTCGGCGTAACGTGTCAGACAGTCGGTTTCAACGAGAACAAAGCGATTTCCTGCAGTGTAAGTAGGAAGTGGGCCCAAGATAGCCATTCCAATTTGATCAAATGGAGTTCGAGGAACCTGGACAGGTTGCAGGACGCCGGCTGGTTTCGTCGGAGGTGACTTGCGCCTCTGGCAGCCAAGACAAGTGCGAACGTGATGTTTCACGGCCATGGTAAGCCTCGGCCAGTAGTAGGTTTGCCGCACTCTGCCGAGTGTTCGCGTGTAGCCTAAGTGACCAGAAGTCACCTCGTTGTGACAGGCTTGAAGTACTTCCGAACGAAGAGCTGCAGGAATGACGAGCAGGTAGGGGGACCCGGTAGAAGAAAAGTTTCTTTTGTGCAGGACGTTGGCCCGTAAACAAAACGACGACAGTCCTCTTGCGAAAACTCTAGGTGCTTTCGCAGACCTTCCCTCTAAGTAGTTGATGAGTGCAAGCCACTCAGGGTCGTCCCATTGTTGCTGAGCGATGGCGGCTGTGTCCAGAACACAAAGCAATGCTGTATCTTCTTCTTCGAGTGGAGAAGCCGACTCTATCGGCGATCGAGACAGGCAGTCAGCATCCGTATGTCGCGTCTCCGACTTGTACATGACCGTCATGTCAAACTCTTTCAGCCTTACGTTCCCACGTGCCAATCGTCCAGACGGATCTTTAAGGTTGGTCAACCAACACAGTGAATGGTGGTCGCTGAGAACTTTGAAAGGGCGGCCGTACAAATATGGGCGAAATTTCGTACTTGCCCATACCACGGCGAAGCATTCTTTCTCAGTTGTGGAATAATTAGCCTCTGTGCGTGAGAGTGTTCTGCTTGCGTAGGCAATCACTCTCTTTCCGTGTCCTCCTGCCGCTGCACAAGAACAGCTCCCAAGCCAACATTGCTGGCATTCATGTGTAGCAATGTAGGAGCGGGGTTATCAAAGTGGGCAAGCACTGGAGGTGTCTGGAGACGTTGCTGCAAGACGTTAAATGCACCTTGTTCTTCATCGCCCCATACAAAAGCAGCGTCGTTTCTCGTGAGGCGAACTAACGGCGACGCAATGCGAGCAAAGTCTGTAATAAACCGCCGGTAATAGGCGCAGAGGCCGAGGAACCGCCCGACAGCCTTTTTGTCGGATGGTACGGGAAACTGTGCGACAGCGGTAATTTTTGCAGGATCCGGGCGGACACCGGCTTGGCTGACGACGTGACCAAGAAACTGTAGTTCCGCAAAGCCAAAGTGGCACTTCTCCGTCTTCAGGGTGAGGCTGGCGGATCTTATGGACTGCAGAACTGCTTCAAGCCGTTCGAGGTGTTCTTCAAACGTTCCAGAAAACACGATGACGTCATCGAGGTACACTAAGCAGGTTTTCCACTTCAGACCGGAAAGCACAGTATCCATGAGGCGTTGGAACGTAGCAGGGGCAGAGCACAAGCCGAAAGGCAAAACCCTAAATTCGTATAGGCCGTCTGGCGTCACAAAAGCAATTTTTAACACGAAAGTGTTTTATGCCGGGGTCCACCAAGACTTCACTGACGTATTTCCGTCACGGAAATACGTCATAGAACATAATACAAAGAAAGAAACCAGAAGAAAAAGTTCCACAAACATGCAAAATTTGGAAATCGAACCCACGACCTCTCGGTCCGCGACGATAGATCGCCGAGCGTTTAACCCATTGCGCCACAAACGCATTTGCAGAGAGCTACACAGACGCGCCTTATATATCTAACACTCCTCCGTGTACCCGCGTTCTTGCTCGGGGCGGTGCCGCCGCCTACGAGCAGAAAAGAGAAGTACTGCATTATGACACTAACGCGCACCGACAGTGAACGCTTCGGTGGTCTCAGCACTACGACGCCTCGATGCCAGCATTCGAAGGGACGCTGGCATCGGATGGATGGATGGATGGATGGATGAGGCTGAACCCTTTAAATCGGGCGGTGGCATACGCCACCTAGCCATGGCTATTAACATAATTTGTACTTTGTGGTGGGTGAAATTTCACCCCTGCCTTAATTTTATCCACCAGTCAGATAACCTCTGTTTGGTTATTTCTACCCGCTTAAAGTCTATTTTGCCTTCACTGTCCCTAAACCCCAATGCTTTGAAAAAATCAGCCCCGTTGCCTTGCACTGTAGGGTTAAGCCCCTTACAGAAAAGTATGAGGTGTTCAGCCGTTTCCTCTTCTTCTCCACACGCACAGCACAACGTGTCTATACCTTGGTACTTGACTCGGTACATCTTAGTCCGCAATACTCCCGTCCTGGCTTCAAACAACAAAGAGCTTCCCCTAGAATTATCGTAGATATTTTCTTTGGCAATTTCCTTGCTTGAAAGTTCGGTATGTGCCCAGTGCTGATTTCGTCTGCATCCCTGTTTTCCACAGACCCCTCTCTGTTTCCTTAACCTTTTTCTTAACCGCTGTTTCCTGGTTTGCACCCCTCCTGCAGTCCAAATATTTGATTGACAGTTTTCTGGTCAGCTTCCTCCATTTTGTATCAACATTCCTCATGTACAAATAACTGAAAACTCTCCTTGCCCACCGCTTTTCTGCCATCTCTCTCAATCGCTCCTCAAATTCTATCTTACTGCTGGCTTCCCTGCCCTCGAATGACGTCCATCCCATGTCACCCTGTACCCCCTGATTTGGTGTATTTCCGTGTGCTCCCAGAGCCAGTCTACCTACCCCTCGCTGCTTAACTTCCAACCTTGCTCGAACCTCTGATCTCATGCACAGGACCGCATTGCCGAAAGTCAAACTAGGGACCATCACCCCTTTCCAAATCCCTCTCACCACTTCGTACCTATTGTAATTCCACAGTGCCCTATTGTTCATCACAGCTGCATTTCTGCTACCTTTAGCCGTCACATATTTTTCATGTTCCGTTAGGTACTCAGCCCCATTGTTTATCCACACTCCAAGATATTTGTACTTATCCACCACCTCCAGCGTAACCTCCTGTATCCTATGCTCGCTGCCCTGATTATCATTAAAAGTCATGACTGCCGATTTTTCTTTACTAAACTTCAAACCTAAGCTATCTCCCTCTTTACCACAGATGTCCATTAATCTCTGCACTACCATTAATCTCTGCATCAAGAAGCACTACCAACGCCACCTAGGTGGCGTTCACCGTACTCAGCACAGCGGAGCGTGGCCTCCGCAATTAGCTCTGAAAATGTTTCTGAAGTTGATCGCGGAGGCTGCAATTACGACGCGCTGTACGCGCTGATTTGACTCGGTGACGATTCAGTTACGTGCTTTGTCTTGCGCGTTGTATTAGTGTGTCAGTTACGTGCTTCGTCTTTCGCGTTGTGCTAGCGTGTGCAGCGTAGTGCAGCTTCCATATGCACGACGGTTGCTCATGGTCATCGACGTTGGTAGTCGTGATGGAGGAGACGTGCCACCAGGCGTCAGCGTGGGTGCATCAACGCCTAAGGGCGCTTTAGCCACAAAACACCAATAGACATTATATATCAATGTGCAATAAACATTACACTACTTCTGTGAAGACACGTTTCACTTTCGTGTTCTATACCGATTCCTATATAAGAGGGATCAACCACATTTTTTTCATGATCTCTCGGGTCTACCTCAATTTGCCAATATCCGCTCTTTAAGTCCATTGAAGAAAAGTAACGTGCGTGTCGAAGCCTGCCGAGGGAATCGTCGATACGGGGAAGCGGGTACACGTCTTTCTTCGTCCCCTGATTTAGTTTTCGGTATAGACCACACAGAAACGCAAGCTGCCGTCTTTTTTCTTGACTAGAACTACAGGGGATGCCCAGGGACTCGTTGATGGTTGGATCACGTCGTCTTCAAGCATTTTTGTCACCTGTTGTTGTATGGCTTCACGTTCTCTATGAGCCACACGATAAGGATCTTGGTGAATTGGTCTCGCCGTATCCTCTGTAATGATTCGGTGCTTTGTTAGAAGCGTCCGACCGACTCTTGAAGTCGACGCAAAGCAGTCGACAAACTGGGCCAATAGCGTAAGAAGCTATTCTCTTTCGTGCTGAGGCAAAACAGTGCTGACGTCAAGTACAGGAGCTGGGTCTAGTGTAGGCGCTTCTTCGAGCAGTGAACAGCCGCCGTGAACAACACCGTCAAAATAAGCCACAACCGTGCCTTTTGGAAGGTGCCGTCTCTCTGTGCTAAAATTTGTTAGCAATAGGTTCGTGCGCCCGTCGGTGACATTTACAATTCCTCGTGCGACCGAGATACCGTGAGTAAGCGAACAGAATGGTTATTTGGTCGGCAACTCCTTCGCAATTAAATGGTACGTCACAGGCCACCGAAACAAGAATACATGACCGAGGTTGGATTACGACGTCATCTTCTGTTAGACGAAATGAATTGTGTTGCGGCGATAAGTAATGGACTAAATCAGGGCTCTTATAAAACGTCACCATGCGGTCTGGAATGTTAATTACGGCGCCATATTCCCTTAGGAAATCCATTCCAATAATCAAATCTTTACAGCACGCAGGAAGAACGATGAAAGCCCCCCCCCCCCCCGGCCACGAAAGAATAATCTCCAATATTAATTCTTGCAGTACATCTTCCAGTAGGCATCAGTAATTGACCGCCTGTCGTCCTTATGTGAGGTCCCGTCCATGGCGTCTTTACTTTCCTCAGGCGGAGGGCGAGTTCCTGACTTATTATAAAGTCAGCACCAGTGTCGACTAACGCTGTCACTGGCTGCCCATCCACGAAAACATCAAGGTCGGCGCTCACAATTTCAAGATACGGCGCGCGGGCGCCGTATCTTGAAAGCGATCTGCAATTTGGGCGAAGTGCGCGCGCGACCGCGCTGTGAGCAGCAGCCGACGGAGGAGAACGCAACCCCCTTACCACTTGGTCGCCTCGCCCCCGTGCTTCGCGCGCGAAAGAAGAACGCGCGCTTCCGGCCTGCCTTCCTCCCAAGCGTGCGGTACATTGAGATACGATTGCTAGCTCACCCTCGTACGCTTTCACTCGTACACACAGCGTACGGCGCGCGGCGACGATTTTATCGCCGATGCTTCACCTTTCAGGCGAAACTGCGATTTTATTGCGATAGCAATTATATGGACACTTCAACCGGATTTCTGCCGTCGGCGTCGCCGTGAGGTTCCCTATAGATAAAATCTTCGCCGCGCGCCGTATGCCCGAGCGGAAGCCTGCGGGGACGCGCGCTATCACGGAGAGCGAACGCACTCAATCTCCCACGCGCAAGCAAGGAAGCGGGAAGCCAGCGCCGGAGGGAGCGGGGTAGGGGGGGGGGGGGGGCGCACTTCTACTCTGCCAACAACCGCGCTCGTCGCTCGCCCGCACCGTCTCTTATCTCCACACGGCTCTGACCTTTGTATGCGCTGTGCATTCGCCGCTCATTCGCCGCTGTGCATTCGCCGTTGAAGAGATAGACCGCACGTACCTTCGCCCGCTGCGGCGTATGCGCTTGCTGCCAGCGTTTTGACACTCGTTGTCTGCAGTCATTCAGTGTGATCTATTCACGTTTGTTTGTGCGCGCTCACACCACGCTTGTTCATTCAGTTAGTAATAGTCAGGCCACATTTTCCAACGCACGCTACACATGCAATGCTGCCCGGATCGGCAGTGCAGCGCTACAGGTGTGTCCCTTCCCACGCGCTGCCCACGGGAAGCGCTTCTCATCAACACCACCGTTTCACACGCGCCTTCTCGTGGTCATCGAGTCTCTCTTCATGTCGGTCTACTGACGCCGCAGCACACCTGCTTACTTAATCAGCTGCTGTTGGCTGCTGAGCACGAGGTCGCGGGATCGAATCCCGGCCACGGCGGCCGCATTTCGATGGGGGCGAAATGCGAAAACACCCGTGTACTTAGATTTAGGTGCACGTTAAAGAACCCCAGGTGGTCCAAATTTCCGGAGGCCCCCACTACGGCGTGCCTCATAATCAGAACTGGTTTTGGCACGTAAAACCCCATAATTAATTTAATTACTTAATCAGCTCATGTTTACTACAATTCATATTTCTACCAAAGCCGCTCACCTCACTTCGTATGACATTGCTGTGTTGCTATCGCATTCATTGCTTCGCCCTCAGGGCGAAACTGTGACAATTTTTATTGTAATTCAGCAATCAGCCCTCGGTGACTGGTCAAAACATTTTCGGGCAACCCTAACTTCGCCTGTCTGTCACGCGACGTCATTAAAACCGCGATAGCTCCCCATTTGATAAGAGTTGTACGCACTGACTAGCCTGATTAAACCGAACAAAAGAAAACAAAGCGGGAAAGTTTGCACTCGGTCGTGCAAAGCTTAGGCATAGCGAAAGTGTCAATCCTCAAGTCTTACTGGCTGCTATTACTAGGTATTAACTTGGTTGCTGCTAGGTCCTAGCTTGGTTTTACTTAACTACGCATATAGGTAAGGTGTTCTCGAGCGATCATTTTCGGAGGTACCTTCCCTTTCGCGACATTTCGCGTGACTAGCACTGGACGCGTCGGCGCCTACGAGCGACTGCGTTCCTGGCATGCCACAAACGCAGGCAGGCAGGCCGGAGCCGTGTCTGGGTCGGGCGAAGCGAGCGCGCACCTGCGCCGGCGGTTACTAGGCAACGCGAGGTGACGTCATCGCTACTGCTTCGGCGCATGCGCGGCTAGGCAACGCGGGCGGCGTCGGCAGCAGCTCTGCGCGTTGCCTCGTTGTTGCTGCTACTATTTCTTTCTTTATCTCGGTCTCACTTTCTCTTTCCCTCTCCCGGGAGAGCATGCTCTCCTTCCCTCTCCTTAACGTCCTATGTTAAGGCTACATATGCACGGCACGAAGAGGAGGCGAGGCAGACGCCGCTCCGCGAGGTGGTTGCTAGGGAACGCAGTGACGTCATAGCTCGGCGAGGTTTTACGACAGTAGGTGCCACATTTTACGGTTAGCTAGAACAACTTCGATGTTAAAATAATTATTCCTGATCCGACGCCTTTTCGCCATCAGTCCTCTGGTATTCGTAAGCGTGTTCGGGCTGGGCACACTCGCCTGTCTGTCACGCGACGTCAGAATACCGCGAAAACTCATTACGTCAAAGTGACGTGTGCGCTTAAAGATGTATTAATATGCCGAAAAAAAAACTGAATTTTTTTCTGAATAGCCAGAGACTGCCCCGTTTCGAAATGAATAGAAGATCGCTGCCCGCCGATGGAGCTGGCACTGGCTACTCGGACCTGTAGGGGAGCATGGATTTATTTGCGTATAATAGAAATTTTTGCATGGCCGCGTAACGTAATCGAGCCCTTTTGACACGTATAGTAGTACATCGGTCCGCCAACTCTGCCTCGTTGAGGATCCGTTTTCGCGGCATTCTTAACCTTCCGTTTCACGCAGCCGCGATTTTTGACCAGCCACCGCAAGAAAAGCAAGAGGATGCGGACCAATCGGACTCATCCGTTTATCTACTTTCACTGCGTTTGCTCGGCTCCACCGAAGCACTCTCCAATTCAGCGTTCTCCTCGCCCCTTGTCAGCCAATTAGATAAGAAAAACAGCTCAGTGTAGACATTGCCATTCGCTTTGAAAGCAAACAAAAGTGACCTCGATAAACGAGGACAGCGTTTCATTGGCCTCTTCGATCAACGCCGCCAATTACCGCCCAATGCTTGCGTTGGTCGTTACGTAAACTTGACTTCAGGAAATTGAAAAAAAAAAAACACATTGGAATAGTTTTACATTCGCTCGGTTACGAGGTGTTGCAACGCTCGGTGCAGGAACGGGCGCCTAAAGCTGCGCTCGAAAAGGGTTTCATTCTCAACGCACACACAAGGCCAAAAACGTAAACGTAGTACTAATGACACGTTAGAAACAGGATAATAAAACAAACAACCTGTACTTGAAGAAACTTGCTAATTTGACGGAAAGAGTCAATGTCTATGACACGCCTGGAATCATTTCTTGGTTTCTGCCATACTATGGCCGACAAGTGATCGCATATAAATTGCCGACTCTTTTAAACCACCAACATCGTTTTCTCTAGTGTTGCTAATGTTTTTTTCTTCCTCCAAGTTCTGATGAATTTTGATGTCTGCAGAAACGTAATGAATTTTCTGGTTAGTTTTAGTTTCTAGACGCTTGTTTACACGTATAGTTCTAGACGTAGTTTACATGTATAGTATAGTATATTTTACATGTATAGTTGCGTCATTGTAGGTTAATCGCATATGAACATTTTTTAAATTGTCTCTGTCAAAGTGCAATAATGGGGTACAGACCCCGTCAAGCCTTTTCTAGCTTTTAGTCCGTGCCCCCAGCATTTTGTGCATGCTGTAAATGTACCAGAATGCCGAAATAAAAATGAATAAATCAATGTTAAACAATCACCGACGATTACGATACTCCGTAATGCGAAATTCGAGCACAGCTGTGTAAGCGTTTTCATTTCGCAATATATTGGCTGGCGCGGACAAAATATCTCATGTTGAGCGAAGTGTGGCGCGACTGCCTCGCTAATCTGGAGATCGTGAGAGGCAGCGCGTGGGTGACAGTAACCGACAGACTTCGACGCGCAGTACTCTAGCGCCACCTCGTCGCAGCACTTGTCACGCCATAAGCTATCCGCCTCGTGGCTCCGCTGCATCCGCTTTCCTCCGCGTTCGCTTTCATCTTTCGCTGTGCTCGTTCGTTCGGTTACGCCGCCGACGCCGGAGTTCGCCGCAGGAACGGGCGCCTAAGAACCAATCTTTTCGTGCACTCTTCGATATCACACTCCGTACACAGGTGGTGGTGAAAACTTATTTATTAGTCCTAAAATTGCTGCGGAGAGACTCCGGGTGGTCGGAGGCTTGCGGTGGGAGGCCCTCAGTCCGGGGCTCCGTTTGCGGCTGCCGCTCGGCGGGCCCGGTCAATCAGACTCGCTGATCGTCCCGCTGGCCAGCAGCTCTTCCCGCTGTAGGGTGTTGTATGGGGGAGTACGGCAGTGATAGCCTGACATGCCCACGTGATATGAAATAAGGTTGCTTTAGCTGAGCACCATGGGCAGCGAGGAGGGTATGCCGTAGGATGTATTTTACTGAGGATGTGCAAATTGGGATACGTGGCAAATTTTGGATTTCTCTCCAACTGACCGATTCCTCTTTATTTGGTGTTCGGTGTGGTGAGGAATAGGTTCTCCTAAGTCCTCTATAGTGGTTTAGAATTGCCGAGTAGCCGCACGGGACGGGAACCGATTCCTTAGGGAAGCAGTTGGAGGGTGCTCGGCTCGTGTGCCCTCGAGCTACCCTATCCGGCGCCTGGTTTCCCTCCAGCCCCACGTGACTCGGGGTGCATATTATCCGATGTTGAATTAGGTGTGTGTGTGTACTGAGATGCTCGCCAGTGTCTGTCGCGCTCGGGATGATACCGAGGGCAAGCTGGCTGATGCGCCCTTGTAGGTAGTTGCGGCAAGCCACTTGGGAGTCCGTCAGAACTGTGAGCGATCGTCTCTGTCTGTAGCCGTGGGTAAGAGCAAGCGCAATGGCTGTTTCTTCGGCTTCGGTGATGTCGTGGCATCGTATGGAGGCGCTGGTCAGTTCTTTGATGGTGTTGTCCAGAACTGTGGTTACTGCCTTGGTGTTCGTGCGGTCGTAGTTGGCGGCGTCAACTTAGTATGTGGTGTTGCTGTGCCCGTGCTCTCGTTCGAGGGCTTCCACTCTGGCTTCCCGCCGTCCCTGATGTAGTCGGGGGTCCATATTGCGGGGGATGGGGCGACATCACAGGTGGTACGAAGGTGGTCTGGAATGGGCTTGCGGCGAGCTGCTTCATGGAGCTGGCTGGTATAGCCGAGGCGCCGGAGTAGTGCGCAGCCCGTTGGTGTTTGTGCAAGTTGCTGCAGCTGCGTGGCGAGTTGCGCTTCGCAAAGTTCTGCATAGGTGTTGTGTAGACCCAATGCGAGTAGCTTGCTCGTTGGAGTGCCCTGGGGTAGCTTGAGTGCCACCTTATAGGCCTTCCGGAGCATGGCTTCCACTTGGTCCTGTTCGCTTTTGGTAAGTCGTTGATAGGGCAAAGTGTATGTCATCTACTAACCACGAGGCTGCGTATCAGCTTTAGGGTGCACTCCTCGCGCATACCGTGGCGACGAGTGGCAACACGGAATATCATTCAGGCGACCTGCATCGTGGTAGGTAGTGCGGAGGAGAGTGAGGGTCTGATTTACATGGCGGTTTCACTGGACCCACATTCTCAATATACGGATGGTGGTTTTCTCTGAGATTTATTGGCCGGCGACAATGACGCGGAGGCTGTAGCCTAGGTCCTTCTGCGGAGCCTGGGAGGGCTTGTGTTGCCAGATTCGCAGGAGCTCAGACTTCTCGGTTGCACAGACCAGGCCACATGCCTGTACGTATTGTTCGACGCAGGTGGCTGCTTTCTGCAAGTTATGTTCTTTTTCTCCAAGGAACCCCCGCGTGACCCAGATTGTGATGTCATCCGCGTTCATTGCGTGATGGATGCCATCGATGCGATGGAGTTCGTGCGCAAGACCAACCATGGCTACGTTGAACAGTAGCGGGGAGATCGCTGAGCCCTGTGGAGTGCCCTTGTTCGGAACCTTGATGATGATTGGTCGGATTGAGCCGAGACCGACCGTGGTGGTGACGTCGGACAGGAATGCCTGAACATTATTGTAGGTGCGCTGTCCGCCGTCGAGAATGGCTTGATGACTCACATTATCAAAGGCGCCCTTGATGTCATATTATCAAAGGCGTCCAAGGCCAGAATGATGTTTTCTCCTTGCTTAGGGGCGGTGTCAATGACTTCTTCGTTAAGTTGAAGCAGTACATCCTGGGTTGAAAGATGTGCCCGGAACCCGTACATTGAATGCGGGAGAAGGTCGTTCTCCTCGAGATAGTTTTGCAGGTGGCTAGTGATGACGCGTTCGTAGAGTTTACCAAGGCAGGAAGCCGCATTT
This sequence comes from Dermacentor silvarum, assembly GCF_013339745.2. Taxonomy (NCBI): domain Eukaryota; kingdom Metazoa; phylum Arthropoda; class Arachnida; order Ixodida; family Ixodidae; genus Dermacentor; species Dermacentor silvarum. Next base: position 2,119,359 of record NC_051163.1, on the reverse strand, counting down.
CGATGGGGGCGAAATGCGAAAACACCGCTGTACTTGGATTTAGGTGCACGTTAAAGAACCCCCGGTGGTCCCAATTGCCGGAGTCCCCCACTACGGCGTGCCTCATAATCAGATCGTGGTTTTGGCACGTAAAACCCATCATCATCATCATCATCATCATCATCATCATCATCATCATCATCATCATCATCATCATCAGCCTATATTTTATGTCCACTGCAGGACGAAGGCCTCTCCCTGCGATCTCCAATTACCCCTGTCTTGCGCTAGCCTATTCCAACTTGCGGCTGCAAATTTCCTAACTTCATCATCCCACCTGGTTTTCTGCCGACCTCGACTGCGCTTCCCTTCTCTTGGTATCCATTCTGTAACCCTAATGGTCCACCGGTTATCCATCCTACGCATTACATGGCCTGCCCAGCTCCATTTCTTGCGCTTAATGTCAACTAGAATATCGGCTATCCCCGTTTGTTCTCTGATCCACATCGCTCTCTTCCTGTCTCTTAACGTTACGCCTAACATTTTTCGTTCCATCGCTCTTTGTGCGGTCCTTAACTTGTTCTTGAGCTTCTTTGTTAACCTTCAAGTTTCTGCCCCATATGTTAGCACCGGTAGAATGCAATGATTGTACACTTAAACCCCATAATTTGATCTTTTTAACCAAGGCAGGAAGTGAGTGATATTGGTCGAATATTCTCGATCTGGAGCTTCTTACCCGGCTTCGGTATCATTATCACTTCTGCGTGCTTCTACTCGGGGGATGGGGGGTGGGGAGTGTGCCACATTGCGAATGGTCGTTTAGGAAGTTCGTAAGTTCTTGTACGGTGGTGTCATTGAGATTCCTGATGATCCGAGTACGTGATTCTGTCCGCCCCGGCTGCTGTGTTGCGGGTGCTGCTGCGAATGGCAGCGTAGACTTCGTCCAACGTTATCGGTCGGTCCACGGTGTCGTTTTCGCGACCTTGATAAATCGCCCGATAGGGAGGCGCGTTACAATCACCATAGCATTTGCGCTGGACTTGAGCAAACAGATCGTCGTCCGTGCCCTCAATGGCATGTATGAGGCGCTGTACTGATTTGTTTGTCTCATTTTTTGTTCGAGTAGGGTCAATCAAGGCTCGTAGAACGTGCCACGCGTACCCAGTGAGCCTCGAAGGGAGTCGCTGAGCTGGGCCCAGTTGCTCAGCATACTGCTCAGCCTCAATGGTGAGAGCTGCGATCTTGAGACGTCGGTTATGTTTTCGGGTCTTCCATCTGCGGATGAGGCTTCTACTCCGCACATACTTGAGCTTCGTGCTTTTCATAAACCTCAGTTGTAGTGTAGCGCTTCGTTCTTGTGTGCCGTTTCCTCGCACTACTTACCATCATGCTTAACGCACGACTGAGCGTGTTTGCGATTGTCTTTGCTTCCTGTGACGAAAGAACGTTTTGGGGGCTCAAGAGCCACACAAAGTTTCATGGACGAAGGCGAGGCGACGCTGCACGTACCGGCGGCGCGGCGCCAGTCGATGCCGAGTGCCCGCGAGACGGCCTCGGCCCGGGCGCGACAGCTCCTCGAGTTGGCCACCAAGCAGCGCCAGCTCCTGGGACGTGTGCTCTGGGTCAGCGTGGTCCTGCTCTGCGTCCTGGGCTGTCTTTCGCAGGTAGGCAAACGACATTTCTCGGAAATGCGTGTGGATCAATGGCCATCTCGGTGTCCTTAGCGGATGACGGTCAACAGACATTGCAAACACGGGCTGTTTTGTGCAGGTGTTCATCTTCCTGGAGATCTTCTGGAAGTTTCCCACAATCATCGAAGTCGAGACTGAGCGCACGGATGACCTCGACTTTCCCGGTGTCACAATCTGCAACAACAACAGGTGCGAGGCGCCCCAATGTCAATGTGAGCTAGACCTTCTACAACCCGTTCGTCTCGAATCCGGAAATTCTACGGACAGAAAAACACTGCCATTTCAATATTTCATGCTGCTCCAAAGAGGCAAGATACAACCTTAAAACCTGCTTTACTCTACTAAACGTAGTGAAGCGTGTAAACAAAAGGTGGGATCTTAAGAGCTACTTGACAAGTCGTTCCTTCCGAGCGGACGCTACCTTTCCCTACACTGCTGTACCACATGTATATCATGTGTGGAATTTCGCGGCCATGAGGCAGAGCCGGACTTTTATTCTGAGCTGGCCGAGTTTCTTGCGATCAGCACACGTGCAACAGGGTTAACGCAATAGGCGGCAAGGGCACTGTGCCTACTACCTAGGTGGACCGTATCTGGGCGTCACTTTATTCATTTAAAAGTACACGCGTGGCGTGTAATAAAAGCAAATACTGAAATTAATTAACGCGTCTTAAAGGTATGGTGTATGCCGTTTTTTATGGCACCAATAATTAGGGAGGAACCTGTGGTTCAAAAATAAAACTTAGGCATTTGCAAACCATGTGTGGTGTTACTTGAACTTCCTACGATTTTTTTTTTCTTCGTCATCACTATGAAGTGCAAGGCTCTGGTTTTATTTTGATAAGTTTATGCGTTAAACGGCGCAAAAATTCCCTTGCACCACCTTCCTCATTAACCAGTGATTGGCACATTATGAACATCGTAACGTGTACCGCCAAACATGGGACAAGCTCGTGGCACATTATACACTTGCAAAACGAGTATTGTCGCTCTCGCTTTTGGAGACCAGCACGGGAGCGAGTTATTTTGCAGACGAATAAGCTCCTACAACCCAAGTATTCAATCGGTTATCAGCAACGTTAATGATATTATATACATGAACCTGCGATACTATAAATAGCCCTACAAAATGGAACTGTCTAGCAACGACCCGCTTAAATTTCGCGATTGTTAGGCCTATTTTAAAGTTAAATTGCTGAGAGTTTGTTAATTGACTATTTGTACAAAACTGTTAGTCCTGAAGGTATTTCGCTTGAAGTGATGAACAGGTGACGTCTCAGTACTCTGTAAATACCAGTGCCGATATGGCAGCCAATCATGACGCTCATCTGAGTCAGCCCGGAAGCTGCAGATTCCCATCCGGTTCCTGCGGCTGAGTCGGTATTACTTTTACCGCTCCTATGGCACGAGCAGCTAATCGAAGACGCACATTTTCACGAGGCGTCTTCTCGTGAGCACGACGCCCAGGTGCGCACGAGTGGCGGACTCAGACCGCCATTGCCTCGGCGCAGAGTGCGGCTGTCCCAGCTGTGCAGACTGCGAGGGGAAACCAACTGTGTGCAGACCAAGCACAAGGGCGCCATTGAAAACTTGGTGAGTCTCAATGCCAGCTAGCGATGATAATGAACGAGTTTTCATTTATTCCACATGTACCTGTTCTAGTGTGACGGCGCTTCACTGCGTCTCCATTAGACAATATTTTGTACATTTTGGTCTTATCTGCTAAGAGCAGCCGCCAAGTGTGAATCATGAAATCGCATTTTTTAAGAAAGGCGACAAGCTAAACATAACAAATTATAGGCCCCTTTCGAATAAATCTACTTCTTCGATTATAGGCCCGTGTCGATTATATCTACTTCTTCGAAACTTATGGAACACGTCATAGCTGGCTATATAAGGTCTTTCTTGTTTAACAATAAAGTTTTGTGGCCTTATCGACACGGATTTACCTAGGAAATATCTGCTACGACTCAGCTACTCACCACTGTACATGACTTTATAATGACATTAGACCACTCAGGGCAAATTCTTTATAGATTTTAGCAAGGCGTTTGACTAGGTGTTACATGCGAAACTAATACATGAGCTGAAATCGCTGGTACTAAGTGAAATGTGTTGAAGCATACTTGCACAGCAGGAAACAATTTGTTGTAGTGGATGAGTGTGCGTCTGATATGCTCCCTGTTTCTTCTGCTGTGCCTCAGGGCAGTGTACTCGGACCCTTGCTTTTTTTTTTTTTTTACTTTACCTGAATGATCTCATTGAATTTTTGTCTGATACAGTGTGTATAAAACCTTTCGTTCATGAATGTACTATATGCAAGGAGATATTGTGTGAGATTGGTCATGGTATATTACAGGACCAAATGTTGATGATTGAGCAGTGGTGTTGAACCTGGGATATGGAAATTAACGTGCAAAAAAGTCTTATTAACAGTTGCACGTACATTACAGCCTAGTTATTATTCCTATACTCTTTGTAACCAAGAAATAGCACACGTTACTAAGTATTTAGACGTTACACTTACTTCTAAAAGGTCATGTTTCAGATATACAGGGTGTTTCAGCGAACACTTTCAAGAAGGTTACCTGCGGCAGATAGCACAATTCTAGTCCATGAGCTGGTCTGAGAGAGGCGGACATTACTTCCACAAGAATTTGAAATGCATAATCGAATTATTAACAGAAATTCACTAATTAAGTGTATAACTAATTACCTGATGGCCCATGTTGCAATTTACAAATTGTAGCCGTGGAAATCGCAAGGCGGATCCACTTGGAAAGAATTCTCGGGATGACACCAGTTTCGAGATATTAATTCCCGAACTTGTTAATTAGTCGATTATGCATTTCAATTTTCGTGCAAGTAATGTCCGCCTCTTCGAGTAGACCAGCTCATGAACTAGAATTGGGCTATCTTCCACGGGCAACCTTAAATAAATTGTTCGCTGAAACAACCTGTATGTGCATCGTTTCATCTCATTTATTGTCACCTTGAAGACCCGAAGGCATTACACAAGGGGGGCAATACAAACATGTGTAAAAGTGCTTACGTACAAAACAACAACAAAAAAGAAACATTGCTGATTTTGCATGACTTTGAACAATCAAACAAAAATTACGAATTGACAATATATGTGCATCATCATTTAAGAAGTTGTGTTTCCTAAGAAGAAAATTAAACAAAGCTCCAGCAAAGGTAAAATTACTAGCGTACAATACTTACATAAGGTCCAAAATAGAATATGCTTCCGTAATTTGGGATCCCCAAACTAAGTAGGATATACAGGGTGTCCCAGCTATCACGCAGCACGATTAAAAAAAAAGTGGAACGGCATTACGCGAAGCAAACCTAGTGCGTATTGTTTCCAGAGCAGTGGAGTAGCCGCCAGTCATTTTTTCGTTGCTGAGATTTAATTAGCTAATTGTAATTAATTATCTAACTCGAAAAGTACTGTCCTAATTATCAAAGTGTCAATGAGACAATTGTAGAGCAACATGATAAACTATCGATACAGCTTTCTGTTGCTCAGTGCGTGCTATATAAAAGTGTTGTTCCGAGTGAGAAAGGAGCCCGCGAATACACGCCGAATTGCCGCGCGACTGGTCGTTCGAGGCACTTTGCGTGTATTCGCGGGCTTCTTTCACACTCGGAACAACACTTTTATGTAGCACGTACTGAGCAACAGAAAGCTCAGCAACGAAAAAATTACTGGCAGCTACGCCACTGCACTGGAAACAATACGCACTAGGTTTGCTTCGCGTAATGCCGTTCCTCTTTTTTTTCTTTAATCGTGCTGCGTGATAGCTGGGACACCCTGTATATAAACTTGAGATGTTGCAAAGGAAGGCTATCTAATTAATTTTTTAAATATAAAAGGTGTGGCTTCTCTACTAAACTTATGCAAGAACACGGGATTACAACATTACAGGTGCGTCGAAAATATGCTCGGAGAGTGTTCTTGCATAACATGTTGAAAGGTAAATTTGACATGTCCATACCTTCCTATGTAAAACCCTTATACACCAGAAAGACTCGACACAATCATGGCCATGCACTGAAACTGAATCATATTTGATAAAACAAATGGATTCAAACACAGTTTCTTTCCACACACAATTTCTGACTGGAACGCTCTTCCTAAATCCATTTTTGATGAGGCTGATTTTCAAACAGCACTGGAAAAATTGTTGTTTCAGTTTTCTACTTTGCTTGTTACCAAATACGTATTATAGGTGTAGTGATGTAACCCTGTTTCATTGATGATGGCGTTATTCATTTGGAATTCCAATTTATACTAATTATGTTTTAATTTCCCCCTCCTGCTTGGGCCTATCATGGACTTGCAGTATTGTGAAATAAATAAATACTATTTTAGGCGGGGCTGCAATTTGTACACGTGATCAAAGAAAGAGCTGTGAAAGTGTGACCGCAGGATGCAATGCTGCGTACCATGAACAAGAGTCTGAGGGGCGAGATTGGCCACCAGAAAGGAGCCATGATCTTCGAGACGTCCAAGGTGGTCAACGGCACTGTGTGAGTGGCCTCCACTTTATACGTCGATGATGGTAGATCAATGACGGGGCTGCTGCGTCGAGCTTTCTTTGGGTTGGAGCAAACGGGGATCACAACTGGTTACGTGAGAATGCCAGCCACAACTTGTTTTGCCTCTCCAAAAACAGGACAAACACGCTTACACTTTGAACAGGAAGACCGCTTTTGCGGCAGGATGTGACGCTACATGTGCGCTCATTTGTCTTCTCGAGATGATGGAGGTATGAGGCGAATGTCCTTGCAAACAAAGATCAGCCAGCATAATTTGCAAAGTATGACCAAATGCACCTCGTTGCCTACAAAGAAAACGTATGTGCGTGTTAAACAGTTGAAGGGCCTCTCACTCAAAACGTACTCGGCGTTCACTTAGCGCCTGACGAGAGCATCGTGACGTGGCGACTCCACCACGCCGAGAACGGCCCAAATGTTTTCCACCTGTCAGTGAAGATTGGCTTCGTCCCAAGATACTTCTGCAACTATAAACGGCGCGTAAATGCGAGAATTGAGCCACAAATCTGTGCTTTAAATTAAGAAAATCTAGAATTATGATCAACATTGGTGAGACGAGCAATGATTTGGTATCAATTCAAAAGCAAGTCCTACCATTAGTCAAGCAATATACAGGGTGTTTCAGTGAACACTATCAACATTTGTTTAAAGGTTGCCTGTGGCAGATCGCGCAATTCTAATTTATGAGCTAGTCTACTCGAAGAGGCGGACATTACCTGCACAAAAAAGAGAAATGCCTAACCGACTACTTAACTAAAATTCACAAAGTTTTAAGCTAGTTACCTTATGGCCCATATTGCAATACATAAATTCTAGACGTGGAGTTCGCAAGGCGGATCCACTTGGAACGGATTCTCAGGATTACACCAATTTCGAGATATCAATTCCCCAACTTTGCGAAGACTGCCCATTCCGGGTAATTGTTTCTGAAAGCGGATGCTGGCAGAAATCGATAGCATGTTTCCTGTAGGCAAAACTAAAAATCCTAACAATTGATGTCCCGTTTCGGATAACCAGTTCTAATGAAGTCATAGAATTTTTAAACGGCAATGCCAAGGGCAGCTTGACTTCCCTTTCTCTGTACATAAAGGACTCTTCCATACCGCAACTCCTCCTGTGTGGGGCTATTGACATTCACGGTGTAGCGAAGTTCCGGAACGAAACAGGTCTCGTTTCCGGGACTTGGCAACCTTTGCTCGGCTTCTTGTGCGACTGAAACGTGATACAAAAGACAGGCTCTTGCATCGCGCCTTGCTTGAGTACGTCACTTATTTATGACTCATCAAGACAGGGAAGTGTGCTCTCGTTAGGAATACCAAAAATATTGCGGTATGTTGGCTTTTCTTAGACTGACAATGGTTTGCCTGCCGCCGCGACATCCGCTGTTTGCTCGGTTTTCAATGAGTGGCCTCTTGTTGTAACTATTGAAGCACCCGTTAACGGGACTATTAGGTTTTTAGATCTCACCTTCATTTTTGCTAGTAAACAGAGACCAGATTCACAAAGCTTTTCTTTTTCGCTTTGCCAATGGCTGGCCGCCTTCGCTAATCTGGCATCCGGATTGGCTAAAATTCTTTCTTACGAGAAATTCTAGCGTAGCAAGTTTTTGTGAATTCGCGCCCAGATGTGTCGGTTTTACAAGCCGAGAGGCAAAAAACCCATCCTTGCGTATTCATCAGCTCATTCAAAGCTGGTCGATCGTCAATTCCAAAACGGCCGCACTTGGTCCACACAAGTTTTCACGTCTGTTAGACGCCAGCCACCCGTTGCATGCATTGTCCGCCGTGGTGGGCAGCATTCTGAAGAAAAGCAAGAATCACCATCGCAATGTCATTGACCAGATGAAATAAAAAGGGGAGTAATTGTCATGCCCTACATGCACGATTAGAATATCTACAAGGATTCCACAGCTACCTTGGTTCTCCACAAGAAAAGTAGAAAGATACCTATCAAGAAAGGGGTCAGGCAAGGAGACACAATCTCTCCAATGCTATTCACTGCATGCTTAGAAGAAGTATTCAAGGTCTTAGACTGGGAAGGATTAGGAGTGAGGATCGATGGCGAATATCTCAGCAACCTTCGGTTTGCAGATGACATTGTCCTATTGAGCAACAATGGAGAGGAATTACAACAAATGATTGATGACCTTCATCGAGAAAGTGAAAGAATTGGGTTGAAGATGAATATGCAGAAGACAAAGATAATGTTCAATAGCCTGGCAAGGGAACAAGAATTGAGGATAGCCCGTCAGCCTCTAGAATCTGTAAAGGAATATTTTTATCTAGGTCAATTACTCACAGGGGACCCTGATCATGAGAAAGAAATTTACAGAAGAATAAAATTGGGTTGGAGTGCATACGGCAGGCATTGCCAAATCCTGACTGGGAGCTTACCACTGTCGTTGAAAAGAAAAGTGTACAATCATTGCATTGTACCGGTGCTAACATATGGGGCAGAAACTTGGAGGTTAACAAAGAAGCTCGAGAACAAGTTAAGGACCGCACAAAGGGCAATGGAACGAAAAATCTTAGGAGTAACGTTAAGAGACAGGAAGAGAGCGGTGTGGATCAGAGAACAAACGGGGGTAGACGATATTCTAGTTGACATTAAGCGGAAGAAATGGAGCTGGGCAGGCCATGTAATGCGTAGGATGGATAACCGGTGGACCATTAGGGTTACAGAATGGATACCAAGAGAAGGGAAGCGCAGTCGAGGACGGCAGAAAGTCAGGTGGGATGATGAGGTTAGGAAATTCGCAGGCGCAAGTTGGAATACGCTAGCGCAAGACAGGGGTAATTGGAGATCGCAGGGAGAGGCCTTCGTCCTGCAGTGGACATAAATATAGGCTGCTGATGATGATGATGATGACATGCACGAAATCAATCACAATCTGAAAAAGATCGAGATCGGTGTAGATATCGCGTTTTCTGCGTCTTTGAAATTGTCAAGCTTGCGCGCAAGGATAAACGCGGGTACGCCATGTCGTGGGTGTGACAACCGTTTGTTTCCTTTGTTGAAGGGGTGGTCTACTGTATTCCGTTGACCTGTGGGTCAGACAGGCATCAACGAGCAATTGTCTGAGCACACGTTGAAAAACCTGACCAATGCGGCCGCCTTGCCACGCATTCCGCACGCTGCGGAAGCAAGCCGCTACTAAACCGCAATCATTCGCTGGGCGAAAACCAGAGAAATAATAGAAGCGGCACAGATAAGGAACTGAAATTGCCTCAGTCAGTCTCTTTATCAGAAAAGGAAATGTTGTTTTTGTCGCGGTAGCCGACTGAGTCAGTTGATCTTGCTGGGTTGATGTGTGCCTTCCCTCTCTCTTCCTTTCGCGCGATGATGTGTATTTAAAGGGCAACTCCGGCGATTTTTTGACCATGTCGAGGTAATAAAATATTTAGCTTCCCGAGACCCTCCTGTGACGCACCTGATAGGAGAATTGTTCCGCAAATTCGAAAATAATTTTAAATAAGCAGAAAAGCGCAAAAACGAAACCGAAACCTGAGCAAGCAGCCGAGCGAACCTCTGCGTGTGACGTCACGAATGTATCCCCGGCGGGGAAGGCGCGCAACGCATGCCGGTCTCGCCCGCGGGGCGAACGAAACCGGCGAAGCGCAGACGCTCAGCTTATTCGTGACCGCGCCGGACTTTCGGAGACCTTCGGGTTACATTGCAAGCTGCACCACCTATTCGGATCTGTCAAACAGTGACAGTTATGATTCAGACGAATTCAATAGCCACGAATCGCCGTCCTCCACCACTAGAGCCAGCACCCATGAGCAACATATCGCGCTGCGACATGAAGACCAAGAGTAGCTTGCTATTTTAGGTGTTTTACCCCTCTCAGGGAACCGCTTCGCATGCTCAGTGTAACACTTGGAGCACGAATTTCCGCATTTGTATCCCACAAGAACGCCGCTGACAGTCCAAAGCACCGACCGGTGCATTTGTTTACATCTGCAGGTACAGCGACCACTCGTACGTCGTTCGCTTGAGATAGCCGCTCATTGCTGACATCAGTTAATGTAAGAACATATCAAAACACGTCGATTTTGTGCATGTAAGCACCGTTACATCACTCTGGGTCACGGTGATACGTGCGACCACAAACCTTCGGAAACAGCGAGCGGGAGACCGTAGTATATAGGCAAGCGTTGTGCAGCCTGCTTATCATTCTTCGTATTCTCTTCATGCACACAATTAGTGTTCCGTAAAGTAGACATAGATTAGGACATTGCACGTATGATCGTTCATTTAGAGAATGTATAGTTTTCTCGCAGAAACGCCGATGTCGTGAAGTATGACATCGTTGGCAGCTGAACGAGACGGTTGTTTACGCATGCTGTATCGAAGGGGCCTCCGCTTGCTGCCCATTTGGGATACGAGGCAAACAGTGCACCTCGTAAGCTAAATAATTAGTCAGCATAACAATAGGCAATAATACACCCATGGATTTGCGTAGTCACATTTCATTTAGGGAAGCGCCGGCGAGTGCATGCGACTGGCCGCATTCGAGAACGGCAACGTATACGGATGTTGATTGTGCGTCGTGTTGTCGCTTCTAGCTTTTTGCGTGTGCACTGTACGAAATGAGGAATGGTTTATTTCAAATCCGTATGGTCAAAACTGTACAGAAGCATCTTTCCTCATCCTAATAGTTTAATTAGCTTCATATCAGTGGGTCTGGTCCGCCAGCAGCAGACGCACGAACTCGGCCACTGTGATAGGTTTAACCTCGGCTGAACGCGATCGGCATCGGCCCAAACTGTGTTTGCGGATGGCGAGGGCTGAAGTTCGTGCAGCCAACAACGCAATACCGCTTGCCACCCCGCATCACTTGCCCATCCACAGGTAATGCAACTTCTCGCGACAGCAACATCTCACGCCAAGCGCTAGCTCACGATCGTCGACTCCTGCACGCTCTCGTCGCTGTCGTCTGCATTATCCCGGCATGCTCTGCGTGGACCATTCCTGACGTCATACACAATGTGGCCTATAACTGAGGAGGAGGTAATGTAGGGTGCTCGAGGCAATAAATTAAATTCATTTGTAAAAAATCTGTGCAACTCACAAGCCTGCTTTTTTTAGGACATGGCGGAGGTATTCAGAGGAACAGACCCAGCGAATTTCATCGACATCCGTTGACATCGAAAAATCGCCGGAGTTGCCCTTTAAAGGTTGCCTGTGGCAGACAGCACAATTCGAGTCCACGAGCTGGTCTACTCGAAGATGCGCACATTACTTGCACAAAAATCACTAATTAAGTTTTTAACGAATAACCTTATGGCCCACATTGCAATTCTAGCCGTGGAGTTCGCAAGGATGATCCACTTGGAACGAATTCTCGGGATGACACCAGTTTCGAGATATTCATTCCCAAACTTTGCGGAGACATGCATTGATGTTCCAGTTACTTTTGTGCTTGAATTAATAAAACGACGTTTCGTTAAGAAATTAACTGGAACGCCAATGCATTTCTCCGCAAAGTGGGGGAATGAATATCTCGAAACTGGTGTCACCCCGAGAATTCGTTCCAAGTGGATCATCCTTGCGAACTCCACGGCTAGAATTTGTAAATTGCAATATGGGCCATAAGGTAATTCGTTAAAAACTTAATTAGTGAACTTTTGGTAATTAGTCGATTATATACTTCGATTGGTAGCGCAAATAATGTGCGCATCTTCGAGTAGACCAGCGCGTGAACTAGAATTGTGCTGTCTGCCCTAGGCAACCTTTAAATGTTTTTTGAAAGTGTTTGCTAAAACACCCGGTATATAGTGCAACAAAACACCCTCCTTTCGTCGTCCGTATGCTACTGTGTGAACACGCCAACTAGCCCGTATCAGTCCTTTTGAGCGCAATAGCTTCTCCCTTGCACGCGAGATCGAGCAACCATCCTCGGCTCACCCTCTTTCACTCGCACCGAAAGCGTCCACGATGTTCTCGCACTTTATACGGAACATCACGGCGACGGCGGAAATGCGCCGGGAGTTCCCAACATAGTAATTGCTATCGCAATAAAAACGTTTTCATTAGTACAAATGGTACCGGCTGATCGTGCCACTATTGTATAAAGTATGTTGTCATTACAGGTATTCCGATTTAGTCTAATTAACTGACACAGATGCTGCATTTATAAATAGTACCAAACAATACCCACTGCGGAGTGCCTTCTTTAAACAACATTTTATTTCGAGTTGCATGTTTAGCCGGCTAAACGTGGCTGCTTGAGGGACGCAGCGTGCTCTAATGTCCACTGTGGATGTAATGAAAGTTGTTGCATTTTCACTTCGATTCCATATTTGATCGTGTGCAGTTAGCGGCGTAAAGTATTTTAAAAATTTGGATTATCGAATGTTCGATTAGTTACTCGAAATTTTCAAATGTTCGCACACCCGTACTTGATATTCGCACACCCCTATCCATGAGTTGCAGTTTTAGGAAGTTATCATAATCAGCTGGTACCTGATTGAAAGAAGCTGAAGCCATAACAAGATTTCGACAGATGTATGTAAGCTCGTAGTCCATGGATTTATCATGTAAACACTTGGCTTGCTGGCTCGTGTACAAGCGTTGTGTTGTTGTTTGCACTGAGTATATAAGCTTTCGCAGGTGTCATGAAATAAAGCAGTTGGAAGTTTAGCCCCCACTGTATCCTGCTTCGTCGTGTTCATCTCGTTTCATTCACTCTATTAGGATGCGCGAATTCGTGAGAACGCTACTTGTTATATTTACGGTGGAGTAAACGACTTTTATTGCGATAGCAATTATATGGACACTCAAGCTGATTTCTGCCGTCGCTGTCGCCGTGAATTTCCGTATGGAGTCCAACGGCGATGGCATCGTCGCCACGCGCCGTATTTATTATCACAGGCAAACATGAAAGCTGTGCTAATGATGAACAATTAGCAACAAAGCAAATTGATTGATTGATTTATTGATGACGCGCAGCGAGGTTGCTGATGACCAGGGCTTTAGGGACGAGTTCTTCCACCTGAGATACAGCAACTGTTACTCTTACAACGTGGAGTGGACAGGCTCTGGAGTCAAGGAGGCCGAGATAGCGCGACAGATCGGTACGCACACACGGCTCCCGCAGAGGCGCCCATAGCTAACACTCCTTCCGTGCAGACCTGAGCGTCATCCTGTTCCTGGAGCAGCAGGAGTACCCGCGGTCGGACGTGTGGCCCGGAGCCCAGATCGTGTTTCATGACCCAGAGGTCATCCCCGACCCCGAGGTGGACGGCATCCCGTTGCGCGCCGGACACAACTATATATTCACGCTCAGGCAGGTAAGTGCCCGTCTGCAATGACGAACGCATAGTAGAATAATCACAGTAATTCATGACTTCGTGACTCATATTACCGGCCACAATTGCTTATTATTATTATTATTATTATTATTATTATTATTATTATTATTATTATTATTATTATTATTATTATTATTATTATTATTATTATTATTATTATTTGAAGCTATCTGTGCTGGACGCATGAAGGAAAACCAAGTGGGATAGGGCGAGAAGTGAGGACGAATAAGTGAGAATTGGTGGCAGACGGTGCCACTAACATCTAGGCTCTACATTAGACTCTACGACACCTTTTTCACTAAGATGTCTTTTCTAAAGCAGTTCTAGATAGGAACGGTACATTTTGGCGCAGCCGACAGCTTTTGAAGACCAGACATGTGGGTGACGTTTTGTGTCGATGTCACAGACCCCGTGAATGAGGCGCAGACACCAGACCAAATTCCAAAGCCGATTTATCAGCTTCCGAAAATAATCCCACGAAAGCAAGGACAATTAAGAATGGGCCCTCTGGTGCGCCAGCGAACGCCGGTTGCTGTCGAAAGACCGAGTCAGAGCCCAGAGTTGTCAAAACACAACAAAATATATTATTCACACAAGGCAGTTACACACACACTTGCACACTTAGGCTAGACACAACACAATTCAGATGGGTATTCACAAAACACAACAAAAAAATGTCACAGTTTCGCCCTAAGGGCGAAGCAATGAATGCGATAGCAACACAGCAATGTCATACGAAGTAAGGTGAGCGGCTTTGGTAGCAATATGAATTGTAGTAAACATGAGCTGATTAAGTAAGCAGGTGTGCTGCGGCGTAAGTAGACCGACATGAAGAGAGACTCGATGACCACGAGAAGGCGCGTGTGAAACGGTGGTGTTGATGAGAAGCGCTTCCCGTGGGCAGCGCGTGCGAAGGGACACACCTGTAGCGCTGCACTGCCGATCCGGGCAGCATTGCGTGTGTAGCGTGCGTTGGAAAATGTGGCCCGACTATTACGAACTGAATGAACAAGCGTGGTGTGAGCGCGCACAAACACGAAGAGATCACACTGAATGACAGCAGACAACGACTGTCAAAACGCTGGCAGCAAGCATACGCCGCAGCGGGCGAAGGTACGTGCGGTCTATCGCTTCAACGGAAACTGAACTGCGAATGCACGGCGCTTAAAGGTCAGAGCCGTGTGGAGATAAGAGACGGTGCGAGCGAGCGACGAGCGCGGTTGTTGGCAAAGAAGTGCGCCCCCCCCCCCCCCCCCCCCCGCTTCCTCCGGCGCTGGCTTCCCGCTTCCTTGCTTGCGCGTGGGAGAGATAAGAGACTGCGGACGAGCGACGAGCGCGGTTGTTGGCAGAGAAGTGCCCCCCCCCCCCCCCCCCCCCTGCTCCCTCCGGCGCTGGCTTTCCGCTTCCTTGCTTGCGCGTGGGAGATTGAGTGCGTTCGCTCTCCGTGATAGCGCGCGTCCCCGCACGCTTCCTGTCGGGCATACGGCGCGCGGCGAAGATTTTATCTATAGGGAACCTCACGGCGACGGCGACGGCGACGACGACGGCGACGACGACGGCGACGCCGACGGCAGAAATCCGGTGCAAGTGTCCATATAATTGCTATCGCAATAATAACGACAAGCACTAAGAGTCCAACACATAAAGTACAAAATGAATAGGGACACAAAGTGTCCAATCGTATTCACCGTGCTGGTCCTGGTGTCAGACGATCTCGGCGTAGCTCGGGGCAAATCTCGAAGAAGGAACTTCTTCTGGAAATGCAGACGCTCGATGAACTCGTTGACTAGCTTGCCGGGGAATCCCCTTCTTCCGCAGACGCTCGGTCTTCACGTTACATCACTTCACCGGTGCGGACTGAACTCCCCTGATGATTCTTGCACGGCGGTTATATAGCTCCCACAGGCGTTCTCGAACTTTCCTATCGGTGTCGTGATCTCGTAGCATGGCCAAAGCCGGGGAAGCTTCTCCTATTCTTTTCTCGTACCTTCGACCGCCGCCGTCGGAGTGTTGTCGAGGGGAGGTGATGACTCATGCTGTTGGTGCACGCTCATGCTGTGGTTATCTCTCTCGACTCGCCCGGTGAGAAGGTGCTCGCGAAGTTCGTTCTACCAGGCTAATCAACGTGGTGCTGCAAGAAGCTTCAGTCCGCCGCCAAGCCCTGGTGCAAACAGGGTCGGTGAAAGTGAATCTACAGCTCCATACACTAAGCAAACTCGTTGTGGCACCCATACCCATGCACCCTCAAAGAGGAAACGCCTGCCGGGAAGGTGAGCCTGGTCTTGACTGTTATAGAACAACAGCAAAGGTACATGGTGCAACAAAGTGAAATAGTGAGAACTTTGGTCCAGCCGCTTAATCATGAAACACCAGCACGATATATTGTAAAGCCGGATGCTTTTGAAGGAGACTCGCATTGTGCGCATTATTGGCTATGGTTTTTCTAGTACGCCTGTGACAACAGTGTGGCGAACTACGACGACACATAATTTTTAATATGCGCCGCTATTTGGGCGCTATCGCCAGAATATGGTATGATGTGCAACTCATGAATCACCGACCAACATCTTGGGAACTGTGGAAACCAACGATTTAGCGGCTTTCCAAGGCAATGCAGTAGAAAGATGGGATGGTTCAGATATGCATGTGGCTCTCTGCTTGAATACTGTCTTGAGAAGCGTCGCCTATTCTATTCTGCAGAACGGAAGCTCCTGTCGCCTAAAGCTGTAGCTTTGGTAGCCCAAGGTGTGTGTATCGACATCCGTAGTCAAGTCCAGCTCAAAGGTCGAAGAACATTTGATGACCTTCTGAGCTGTCTACAGGCCTCACTTAGTGCCAACAATTACATTGAGAAGCCAGCCAGGCGGTAAAACAGAACAACTTGATTCTCGTAAGCTGAGTGAACATCTCGAGTCGATGCCATCATCTCAGTGTGGAGACAGCTTCATAAACACACCTATTGGAAGCGTCGATTATGACTGTGATGATGGTGAAGCACCAGTTACCGCAGTTCATGACACACTCCTTCCACATAAACTAACTACCGTGGATGACAAGCCCCAGAAAAATAGCTACAGTGAGACAATGTATTTGGTACTTTGGTACTGTCAAGCTTACTGTATGCCCCATTGAAGGTAGACGGCACTGAAGTGATGGCCCTCGTTCACAGTGGGGCTTGTTTCTCAATTATGAACAAGAGTCGAGTGGATGCCAGTCGTCTGCATGCTGGTAGAACACAGCGGATCGACGCCTACGTTGGGTCAGTGACCATGCATAGCGAATGGATAAGCCTGGCTATTGAATTCCAAGGACATTCAAGTACCAGCGACGTATCGGCGGTTTCCAATGTCGCCTATGATTGTCTGTTGTCCCGCCCAGGACAAGAAGAAACTTAAGATAAACCTCTATCGGGATGACAAAGTAATGGACGAGGACAAAATAAGGGCAGAACATTCTCGTGAAGAACCTAGCGTATCAAGGGTAATTTTATTGCGATAGCAATTATATGGACACTCAAAAGCAGATTTCTGCCGTCGGCGTCGCCGTCGCCGTCGCCGTGAGGTTCCGTATGACGTCATTTGGAGAAGAAATCGTCGCCGCGCGCCGAACGCTGTATGTGCGAGTGAAAGGGCGCGAGGGGCGCGTCTTTCACGGGGAGTGAACGCACGGCGGAGAACAAACGCGCGTTCCGCGCCGTGCTCGCTTAAGGGCTGCAGAAGTAGGCGTCTCTTTTCTCCTTTACAATCACCATATATGTAGAGTACAGTGTACTAGAATAGGGGCAGTGTGCTCACTGCCGTATCCCTGCGCCGCGGCGCAGCGACGCACTCAGTGTCGACTGCTCCAGCGCCCGCCAGAGGCGCTGCCGCCAGTTTCTCCTGAAAACTTCCCTCGCTTGGTATGGAGTGCGTTCTGTTGGATCGCGACGTTGACCGTTCTCCCTCGAGGGCTGCAGAAGATAGCGCCAACCTTTCCTTACTGAAAACGAACCACTTAATATCGACGTCGTCGGCTCTCGACTGCAAGTCCCGCCGGTGTTTTCAGCAGTATCCTCTGTGCTTGCTCTGTGCTTGACGCTTTACTCAATGTGCACTCTGAGTGAGGAGAATGGCTAGCCGCCGTCGAAATTACTGTTTTGCACCCGAGTGCAGAACTGGCTACAGTCGCGTGAAAGATGCACCAAAGGCGTCTTTGCTCAGCGTTCCACGTGATGAAGAACGGCGAAAGGAATGGGAGAGGAACCCCAACCGTGCAGATAAGACACTGGAGGAATCTTGCGCGGTCTGTGACGAGTTACACTTCAAACCGCGATTCATAATTAGGGACTTGTGCACCTTATAGAATGCAAAGAGGTGTGCATTCCTCATGACAATTGCCACTGCTATCAGAAAATGCCGTTCCCACTCTGTGCTTGACGCTTTACTCAATGTGCACTCTGAGTGAGTGAGAATGGCTAGCCGCCGCCGAAATTACTGTTTTGCACCCGAGTGCAGAACTGGCTACAGTCGCGTGAAAGATGCACCAAAGGCGTCTTTGCTCAGCGTTCCACGTGATGAAGAACGGCGAAAGGAATGGGAGAGGAACCCCAACCGTGCAGATAAGACACTGGAGGAATCTTGCGCGGTCTGTGACGAGTTACACTTCAAACCGCGATTCATAATTAGGGACTTGTGCACCTTATAGAATGCAAAGAGGTGTGCATTCCTCATGACAATTGCCACTGCTATCAGAAAATGCCGTTCCCACTCTGTGCTTGACGCTTTACTCAATGTGCACTCTGAGTGAGTGAGAATGGCTAGCCGCCGCCGAAATTACTGTTTTGCACCCGAGTGCAGAACTGGCTACAGTCGCGTGAAAGATGCACCAAAGGCGTCTTTGCTCAGCGTTCCACGTGATGAAGAACGGCGAAAGGAATGGGAGAGGAACCCCAACCGTGCAGATAAGACACTGGAGGAATCTTGCGCGGTCTGTGACGAGTTACACTTCAAACCGCGATTCATAATTAGGGACTTGTGCACCTTATAGAATGCAAAGAGGTGTGCATTCCTCATGACAATTGCCACTGCTATCAGAAAATGCTGTTCCCACTCTGTGCTTGACGCTTTACTCAATGTGCACTCTGAGTGAGTGAGAATGGCTAGCCGCCGCCGAAATTACTGTTTTGCACCCGAGTGCAGAACTGGCTACAGTCGCGTGAAAGATGCACCAAAGGCGTCTTTGCTCAGCGTTCCACGTGATGAAGAACGGCGAAAGGAATGGGAGAGGAACCCCAACCGTGCAGATAAGACACTGGAGGAATCTTGCGCGGTCTGTGACGAGTTACACTTCAAACCGCGATTCATAATTAGGGACTTGTGCACCTTATAGAATGCAAAGAGGTGTGCATTCCTCATGACAATTGCCACTGCTATCAGAAAATGCTGTTCCCACTCTGTGCTTGACGCTTTACTCAATGTGCACTCTGAGTGAGTGAGAATGGCTAGCCGCCGCCGAAATTACTGTTTTGCACCCGAGTGCAGAACTGGCTACAGTCGCGTGAAAGATGCACCAAAGGCGTCTTTGCTCAGCGTTCCACGTGATGAAGAACGGCGAAAGGAATGGGAGAGGAACCCCAACCGTGCAGATAAGACACTGGAGGAATCTTGCGCGGTCTGTGACGAGTTACACTTCAAACCGCGATTCATAATTAGGGACTTGTGCACCTTATAGAATGCAAAGAGGTGTGCATTCCTCATGACAATTGCCACTGCTATCAGAAAATGCTGTTCCCACTCTGTGCTTGACGCTTTACTCAATGTGCACTCTGAGTGAGTGAGAATGGCTAGCCGCCGCCGAAATTACTGTTTTGCACCCGAGTGCAGAACTGGCTACAGTCGCGTGAAAGATGCACCAAAGGCGTCTTTGCTCAGCGTTCCACGTGATGAAGAACGGCGAAAGGAATGGGAGAGGAACCCCAACCGTGCAGATAAGACACTGGAGGAATCTTGCGCGGTCTGTGACGAGTTACACTTCAAACCGCGCGATTCATAATTAGGGACTTGTGCACCTTATAGAATGCAAAGAGGTGTGCATTCCTCATGACAATTGCCACTGCTATCAGAAAATGCTGTTCCCACTCTGTGCTTGACGCTTTACTCAATGTGCACTCTGAGTGAGTGAGAATGGCTAGCCGCCGCCGAAATTACTGTTTTGCACCCGAGTGCAGAACTGGCTACAGTCGCGTGAAAGATGCACCAAAGGCGTCTTTGCTCAGCGTTCCACGTGATGAAGAACGGCGAAAGGAATGGGAGAGGAACCCCAACCGTGCAGATAAGACACTGGAGGAATCTTGCGCGGTCTGTGACGAGTTACACTTCGAACCGCGCGATTCATAATTAGGGACTTGTGCACCTTATAGAATGCAAAGAGGTGTGCATTCCTCATGACAATTGCCACTGCTATCAGAAAATGCTGTTCCCACTCTGTGCTTGACGCTTTACTCAATGTGCACTCTGAGTGAGTGAGAATGGCTAGCCGCCGCCGAAATTACTGTTTTGCACCCGAGTGCAGAACTGGCTACAGTCGCGTGAAAGATGCACCAAAGGCGTCTTTGCTCAGCGTTCCACGTGATGAAGAACGGCGAAAGGAATGGGAGAGGAACCCCAACCGTGCAGATAAGACACTGGAGGAATCTTGCGCGGTCTGTGACGAGTTACACTTCAAACCGCGATTCATAATTAGGGACTTGTGCACCTTATAGAATGCAAAGAGGTGTGCATTCCTCATGACAATTGCCACTGCTATCAGAAAATGCTGTTCCCACTCTGTGCTTGACGCTTTACTCAATGTGCACTCTGAGTGAGTGAGAATGGCTAGCCGCCGCCGAAATTACTGTTTTGCACCCGAGTGCAGAACTGGCTACAGTCGCGTGAAAGATGCACCAAAGGCGTCTTTGCTCAGCGTTCCACGTGATGAAGAACGGCGAAAGGAATGGGAGAGGAACCCCAACCGTGCAGATAAGACACTGGAGGAATCTTGCGCGGTCTGTGACGAGTTACACTTCAAACCGCGATTCATAATTAGGGACTTGTGCACCTTATAGAATGCAAAGAAGTGTGCATTCCTCGTGACAATTGCCACTGCTATCAGAAAACGCTGTTCCCACGATTCTTCCGAATTTACCACAGTACCTGATGAAGACGACACCGAAGCCCAGGAACAAAAGGAAAAGGTGTGAAAGGGACGAAGCACCCGCGAAGAAAAGCCGAAGCGCACAAGACCGCATAGCTATTCGGAGTTTTCACCGGCTGCCCCCGGCGCTTCCGGGATCATTCTTTATTTAGTTGTAAATAAACATTGTTATTCCATAAATGTACACCCGTGAGCAAAAGTATACGGACCAGGGATTGCGCGATAAAGCCGTTTGTTTCAACTACCTGCGAATGCAACTTGAAATTTAGGACTGCAGTCCAATCTTGGCATTGCGAGCTTTCCAGTGCACTCGTCAATTTCAATTTATGCATGTTAATTACTAAGAAATTGAGTTGTTTCGGGGACCCTGTGGTCCGTATACTTTTGCTCACGGGTGTACCTGGTATTTTCATCCTTTCGATTTCATGTCGCATTAACGTTACGAAACATGTAATACATAAATAACCAGCTAACCAGCTTAACTTGTGCAGCAGTGATACCTAAATATTTCGTGAATAGATGGGGCAACGTGAAAATGTCTAAGGCGCTGCACGCCTTACCTGCGAAAAAAAACAAACGAAGTGGGGGTTAAATTCGGCGCGGTGGTGCTGGAAACGCCGATGTGCGGTCGTTGTGCCGAAACCACACTGACCGTTTTATCGATCAGCTGCAGAAAAAACTCGAGTGCCCCTTGCTACCGTGACTGCAGCGGCCGTATCAAGCCTTTAACAAAACAGCATGAATAGCAAGGCTAATTCATCCGTGCCTCCGGCTCAAAACATCGCCAACCCTCTGTAAATCAGCCGCAACAATAGTAATTTATTTCACTGCAAACTGTGAAGGTGCACCAAAAGAACTTTCGTGCGCTGCACGTCGTGCATTTTACTTTTATACGGTGAAAACAGCAACACCCGATAACTGTTTTACCGCGACGCGTAGGAAAGTTTCAGGTGACGCTATGAACCGCGCCGCCTATCGGCGGCGACATGAAGTGCGTCAAGCTCTGCCGCGTTGTGAGCGCACTACAACTCTTCTAGTACACTGTAATGTAGAGCAAACGCACCTTCTTCCGACGCGCGAGAAGCCGTGGGGGAGGGGGAGGGAAGGGAGGCGACGTTTAGCTGCGGCACCAAGTGCCTATTTATATCACAGGCTCCGGCAACAGTCACCAACGCCGCACGCATTTTGAGCGAACGCGGGCAAAACGCCGATGGCGTCGACAACAGTTCTGCGTGTTGCCGATGCTGCTGCATGTCCATGTTTATACAGCTGATAAAGCTAATATCATTACTCCGTATAGCTGTCTACAAGTTTGCTATCGCAATTGATGCTTCGCCTTTCAGGTGAAACTGCGACCACTTTTTTAACCAGGAGGACATCAAGACAAAGTATGCAGATTTTACATGCATGGGGAACTACGCGCCAGTAATGAAATCACATGCCGTTACTTCCGAGCTCGCAGATAAAACAGTGGTTCGTAGAGCACCCTGTAATGTGTCCAGAGATAAAAGAAGATGTGGCTGAAAAATGAGTTGCATGAAATGTGGGACGCAGGTATCATCCAGCCATCTGTATTGCCATTTGCTTCTAATATAACTATTGCACCACAGGAAAACGAAACATTCTGCCTCTGTACAGACTACCAGGCTTTCAATCATTAAACTGAATTGATAACTTATCCAATACCGAGAATCGACAACATCATTGATTAGACTGGTGGTTGTCATTGTTTTTTACGAATATATCTCTGCAAGGGCTTTTGGCAGATCTTAGTAAAGAAGTACACCGTGTTTATAACTCATTTTGACTTGTTTGAGTACAACCGCCTACCATTTGGTTGGAAAAGCTCCCTTGTGTGGTTCCAGAAGATTATGACCGGCGTTCTGAAACCTTACTTCGGCACATTTTGCAATGTGTACATCATCTACTCAAAGACAATGGAGGAACATTGTAGTAATCTTTCAAAAATTTTCAAAAGTTCATCTCTCAGCCTAGCCCAACTCAAAGTCAACTTCAAGAAAAGTGTGTTATTTCAAGATAAAGTATTATTTCTTGGAAGGGTAAGTACTAAAGAATCGGGGGAGAGAGAATCTCCACACTGGTAGAGCCTTATGACTCTCTCTTGGCCTAGCATGGCTTTTGTCAAAGACTGAGCACAAGGTGCCTCACACCTTCAACCCAGAAAGACAGGCCTTTTTAATGGTGCGAAGGTACCTATTGTGCGCTGGTAGAACTAATATCGTCGGACCACATCTTGCGAATACTGCATTTCTCTCTGCCTTTCGTGCTGAACACGGACACATCACACTATGCAACCGGGGCAGTACAATATCAGAAGCCCTAAAAACAAGCTGATCAAATGAAACACCGCATTGTGGGGCACTATAGCTATACGCTGAAACCCGCTGAAATAAATTACTCTACCACGAAAAAGGAAGCTCTGACCGTTCTAAAAGCTGCTCAACATTTTTGTGCTTACGTGGCAGGTGCCAAATGCGTGCTTTTCACTGATCATTAAGCATTGACTCAAGTTCTCAGCTTGGCACAATCCGTTTCAAGTCATTCATTTGGACTTGGCGGATATCAAAACGAAGGGGGAAGGAGTCAGACGAACGCAAGCTTTTCTGCTTTCCACAGATGAGTGTGCAAAGACGACTGCGGCTGAAGCGAGAAAAGAATACGCGAACAGCGTTATCGATCTCCTCAAGGCTCAATGTTTTAAACACACAAAGACGCTAGTCAGCGACAACGGGCCGGCTTTCCGGAATGCCAAGTTATCAAAGCGGGCAGAGGAGCACAGGATAATGATCGAGTATTTTTCTCCATACCATCCGGTGTGGGGTGATAAGCATGCAAAGATGTCAAGCAAATGGCCTAGCGGAACGTGCCATACGAGATGTCAAGCAGTATCTGAAGATGTATCCAGACTATACAGGTGGCTGGAAGTGGAGCCTCAAGGTCGATGTGAAACATCAAAACAGATCGTACACCACTGGTTTACGCTCGTTATGCCACTTCGGGGATAGCGCTCATACTTCGTTAGATAGGCCTCTTTGAATTGCTCGAACTCACTGAGTTCGAGCAAAAAAGGCACAACAACGACATACCGGACATGCAACCTGTAGACTGTGTAAGGAAGGGAGTTGTACCTTTAAATTCTAAATTTTACGAACCATTCCAAGCGATTAAGATCACATCCCAGCATGGGATCTTGAAGAGCGTCTGGTACACCGGAGCATTGGGTCAAACTAAGTGCACTTGTATTGGCAACTTATTCAAGTATTACACCGGGAGGTGTAATAAAAAGAACTCCGGAAGAGTGAAACGGTCTGCGCTGGACGCGTGAAAGAAGACGAAGTGAGACAGGGGGAGAAGTTGAGTCGAACAAGTCAGCTTAAATGGCGGACCAAACCCATCTCACTCAGATCATGTCGATCTTTTCTATAGCAGTTCTAGTTAGAAATGCTACTTTATTATTTGTGTTAATTATGTTGTTCATAAAATACAGTATTTACAACACTTAATTTGTCCTATCCTCGGTCATGTTCGGGTCGGCTCTACGAAAGAGACGAGCCATGTCTTCGGCGAACATTGTGACCGACTCATTGGGTTGTTACACCCGTAGCTCAACCAACTGCTGGGCGCGGTCGCGTCGGTCGGCACTTGCAAACGTATCGGTCGATAGGCTAGCTTCGCGGTTCTCATACCAAGTGCGGCCACTGTCGTCAAGCGCGAAATAGACGTGGGAGAGCTTTTGCTGCTCAGTCCACTGGTTAATCTGGGCGACGCGCTCGTACTTGTCAAGCCAGTCTTCAGTGTCTTCGAAGGCTGCACCGCGATATCGATCGGGAACCAGCGGATGAAGAACAGTTACCTGTTGTTGACTGGGAGACTGGCTGCATTGGGGTGCTTGCGGTGGGCTGGTTTCGGCCATTGCCAGGTGTGTGGAGCTCCTGGAAAGATGTGGTTGAAGAGGGGAGAACTCCGGGGCAATGGAGGCCTAGCAGTCGACGACTGAAGTGATGCACGGGGGTCGTAACTGGTGACAATGCGTCCGGGCTAGATGAACGACTCCCAGAAGGAGTCCAGAGCATCAGGCGTGGTCAATATACCCAGCACCTCCACCACTGTCGCGGTACAATGCCGAGAGAGGACAGGGAGACGTTCTTCAAGAACAGCAGGACAACCTGTTCAAGCAGAGGTAGAGGTAGAGCCTTGGAGTTACTGGAACATACCCACTCTGGGGAGAACCGGGTAGTTTGAAATAACAATGAGAAAGTAGATGTATAAAATAATGCAAACATAAATGTGGGAATATATACGCATCTGAGACTGAATAATTAGAATATTTCAAATGACTTGAATAGAATAAAGGAATAAATGATGACTAAAAAAAGTAGACAGCTAGTCATCAAATTTGTAAAAATATTTCGGAACCCTAAGCCCTGATTTTGTCATCTAAATCTTTCTGACCCTGTAATGTAATTCTGGATGGCATCGACAACCTTCCTGTCGCTGTGCCCAAGGGTAGAGGCCTCCAATGATAGTAAATTTGGAACATTTAATTTAAATCTAAGAAGGCGGAACGGTGTTTCTAAGGTTCTTTTTCGCAATTCAGAATATCTTTGACAGACAACGAGAAAATGATCTAATGTTTCATGTTGTCCACAATAGGGACATTTAGGTGAGGGAACCAGACCAGCTCTGTGTAGGTAAAAATTTAAAAATGGAATTCTGCAGCGTAGTCTAGTGATTGCGACTTCAAGTGATCGCGTTTGACAGAGTTTGCTATTCCAATAATGCGACAAGTGCTGAAAATCTGATGAGTTTGTTAAAGAAGGGGCGTGAAATTCACGCAGCATCATTTTTCTCCGAAATCTAGCCCCTATGATGAAAGCTGAAACCGGTAGGATATGAATTACCGGGCCATTCAGGGACGCTTTCGCCAACGAATCTGCCATTTCGTTTAGAAATAGGCCCTTATGCACTGGTAGCCACACCAATCTAATCAAAGCTAAGTGAGGGGGCACTAGCGACCTGAAAGCTTGCAAAACCGGGGAATTATCGGAAGCTGTGAGGGAGGAGCACAGAGATAAAGAATCCGTCACGATCACTGGGGAACGTGTTGATGTATTGAGTTTACGGAGGGCTAGAACGACAGCTAAAAATTCCGCTAGAAAGATCGGTACGACGTCTGGGAGGCGAAGAGAGAACGACCAATCAAGAATAGGAGAAAATATTCAAATTCCACACTTTTCTTCATTTTGAGAAGCGTCAGTGGCGATAACTGTCTCGATCGGAACGTGCAAAAAGTAATCATTTAAGATTGAGCTTAGCATGCGGTAAGATAATGCCTTTGCCTTTTTAGGAAAAATATCATCATACTGAATTTTAATGGAATTGGTGTTGTAAACAACAGGACTCACCTCACGAATTTGTATGTTTAATTGATCTAGGAGAGTTTGAATAAAAACAATTTGTGGTGTGTGGAATAGCGGCCAGTACAAGCCAAAAAACAAGTCCGGCTGGGAGATAAAAAACTGTTTGTGAACGCCTTATAGGGGATTCATATAGTCTTAAATATCACTGCACAGCTAATAATCGAAACCTCGTAACAAGAGATGGCATCCTAGCTTCCAGATGTAAAACTTCATTTGCTACAAATTTAGGTAGCCCTAAACATTGTCGCAAGGCCTGCCTCTCCAGAAGAACAAGGGGGCGAAGTTTATTTTCAGGAGCTCCAGAGTACAGTATGCGTCCAAATTCCAATACCGGTCGAACATACATGCGGTATATTGTTAAAAGCGTTGCTCTTCGCATTCCTGATCGACTGTTGCTCTGCCTACGCAGCAAGCCAACCGCACGAACACCTCTTGTTGCAATATAGTCTATGGGCGCCTTCCAAGACAGTGAACCGTCATATATCACGCTAAGATACTTGACTGTCTCTACTTGTGGGATAATATTTAGATGATAGGAGAGAGAAATATATATATGGGGTCCTTTAATGGAAACGCTAGCACTGAGCATTTGTTAACGTTGAGAAAGAGATGCATCGCATCAAGCCATCTTCTATAGCAGACAAGTATGTCTGCAATACTTGATAAAGCTTTTGGATGTCATTTGCCGATGAAAAAAAACGCTATGTCATCAGCGTACACATAAGTATGTATATCATCATGACATGGGATGGAACTCATTAGAATATTAAATAAGACTGGAGAAAGTACTGCCCCTTGTGGAACGCCTCTTGACTGCGCGTACCTAGCCGAGGAAATGCCGCTTTTGAAGCAATAAAATTCTCTATTCCTTAAAAATTCTGAAATGGATACTTGAAGGTTTTTTGGAAGGTTAATCTTCTTAAGCTGATTGATCAAAATCACATGTTCAACACTGTCATACGCTTTTGAGATATCTAGAGTGACTAATGCCGCATACCGTCTTTGGCGCCGTGCCAACTGAATACGGCTTTCAAGGTCAATATGGGCCTGCCATATAGAGCACTGTGATCTGAAACCAATTTGTTTCGGACTCAGAATCGATCGCTCATTAAGAAAATTTACGACACGAATATTGATAACTCTTTCAATCGATTTTACTAAATTTGAAGTTAACGCGATTGGCCTGATATTGTCTAATATATAGCCGTCACCCGGATTTTTAAGCAAGGGAATGACCTTGGCAATTTTCCACTCCAGTGGAACCCATGCAGTTCTGACGGAATAATTCATGATGTCTAATAAACATTCTTGTGATTCTTTATATAAAATTTTTAACATGGTCGAAGTGATTCCATCGGGGCCCGGAGCCGCTGATGGAAAGCTTTGTGAGACATCTGATAATTCAGCCTTCGAAATTTCCGTGAAATCTTCCTCACATGGGGATAGCAATGGAGCTAATGGTTGTTGGGAAGAAAAGCGACGTTCTAGCCCTCTAGCGATTACCTCCAACGAATTCTTTATTTCTTCTGGAGACAAAACTGCGGATTCTGCATTTATTGGTCACGGAATCATTTTCTTGGCGCGTAGAAAGCTAAACAGCGCGCGTTTACTGTTTGATTTAGAAAGAAATGCAAAATGCTGGGTGTCGTACTCATCTTTAGCCTTCAACACTGTCCGTCTAAAAGTACCTGCATAGAATTTGTAATCCAGCCAGTTTTGAGGGCATTGATTATGTAACAGTTTTTTCCAAGCTGCCCTCCTTCGCCTGTAGTCACGCGAACAGTCATCATTCCACCAAGGGGAAGAATTTGTTTTAACTTATTGTATAACAAATTGAGATTTTTCCCGCGAATCGTTTAAAACAGAACAAATGCTCAGTGCTTTCGATTTGAGATTAACATCAGTCAGAGAAGCCAATGCGCATCGCAAGGAATTTTGAAATTTACTGTAGTTTATGAAAGTACGCGTGTTAGAAAGGCAGGAAGTAACTGGACGTAAAATATCAATGTATGTGGTCGTGGTATGTGGTCGTGGCATGATCAACAGTCGACCAGGTGGCCAGGGAAATGCTTGCAAAAGTCAAGTCTAAGGCAGAAGCAGCCTGACCTCTGACGAAACTAGGCCGTCCTGAATTTGCGCACGTAAGATTATTGTCCTGGGACCAGTTCCATAAGCGATTGCCACTCTGATCTGTTTTTAATCCCCATGTAATATGGTGGGAGTCCCCAGCTAGTAAAACATCTTTTCCGCAAGTAGTAATGATAGTATCCAAAGGGCGCGTGTCCTGACCACCTGAGGGAAAATACGCATTGGATATAAAAAATGGCCGACAGGATGAAAGGCTAACACTAGTATTTCGTACTCGGAGGACATTAGCTTTAGAACTATCTTCGCCTTATGGCAAATTTTGGAAGATATCAGTGTCAGTAAACCACCTCCTCTCGAAGATCGATCTAATCGGAATGAACGATAATTTTTTTAAATTAAAATTTCTATCTGGTGTAAGCCAAGTTTCTTGCAACAAGATAATAACAGGATATAACTGAATGGTAAGACAATGTAAATCTGTATAAGCAGCAAATATCGAACGACAGTTCCACTGTAATACTCTCAAAGATCCTATTTTGAAGATAGTATTGCAGAAGCAACAACCTTCTCCAAAATGTTCTCCTTGAGAACTGTACTAGGCGGAGACCTTTTGGACTTGTTCTGAGGGGACATAGAAGAAGCTCGGTTCAACGGGGACCAGCTACGTTTTTGAGCCCGTGCATCCAGGTCAACGTCTGTGGAGATGTGCAAGTCTAGAGTATGTTGGTCAGGATTCGAGGAATATGCAGAGTTTTCATAGCTGTTTTCAGAGGGAAGAGCGCCAACGTTATTTATATCTCTCCTTTCTCTAATAGGTGGAAGTTTAGAGGTGTCAGGAGTCATTGCTGTTGTTAACTGCAGAATATTAGCGATCTGGGTATTGACTACTTGAGATATGCATTCAGAGATGCTGACCACTAATCGCTCCATTGCGTTGGCCATTGCTTTTTCAACTGCGGCGTTAATTGCCTGCGTAAGAGTCGCGTCTGTGAAAGAAGGATGACGAGCAGTAACACCAGCATACCCGTGAGTCCTCTCCTTAATAGTGGCAATAGCTTCTCTCCTAGAACACCTCCTTTTATCAATTCTTTCCAACACCTGCGTTTCTTCCACTCGAGCTGGACAGTCTGAATAGTCTGCAGGGTGTGATCTATCACAAAGGCAACACTTCTGATCTTGGGACGTACAATCACTGTTAGAGTGACCCTCACCAGATGTGCAGCATCGTATACCAGATTTACATCCGCCAGCACTTTGGCCATATCGCCAGCAATTCCGGCATTGTAGAGGACGTGATGCCAGCGCATCGACTCTGAATACTAAAGGCCACGCTTTAATTTCCGATGGGCAAGAAGTGCCTACAAAAGTCGCAATCACTGACTCAGTGGGGACTCTCTTATTGTCCACAACGCGATTGCAGCGGTAAACAGCTACCACACCTGCCATAGAGAGTTTCTCCAAGGTCTCGGACGGACTTAGTTGCGAGTCGACTCCACGTCTTTGTGCATGCAAGATGTGGTGGAATATACACACTCAACGGGACGGAAGCAAATGAGGAACACTTAAGCAGGTCCGCTACACATGCCTGGTCTGGTGACCTGCGCACTATCCCACCGAGACCGAACTGCCGGACATCAGTGATGCTCTGGTAGTTGGGAGTCACAGCATGTAGTTCTTCTTGGGTAGCTTTAGGGTTGTTCAATCTGATAGAGGCCCCACCCAAGGGCACCAACGCGACGGGAATGCTGCTCACGCCGCTGCGGAGAAAGAGGTCTAAAGGTAGATCATTATCAAGGGGAATTCCCCTGTCCAGGAGAATTCCTGGACATCAGTGCAGTCGCAAACGTATCACAATGAAGAAAATGGGCTGCTTCAACCTAATTGAAACGAAAACAAACAAACACTGATATCAACAAAATTAATGAAAACTATCTGGTACTTAACCAACCCGGCCCAGAGTGCAAGCCAAGGGGAGAAGAACCGACACGAACGGGAATCAAGACGGGACCCGCTTCAATGCTTCACATTATCCTTCAAGCTGATGATGATGATGATGATGATGATGATGATGATGATGATGATGATGATGACCTTTTCTTTGGCGCATACCCACTCACGGGGATCGGCCAAGAGTCGGGCAGATTTTATATACGTGCTAAGTGAATAAATTTAGCAAAAGTCTAATTTTGGTAAATATAATAAAGCGAATAAATTCTAATACAATTCAAGCAAAACAGAACAGAGACACGTCTTCGTCGTCAGCCAAAATCTCACTGACCCACTAGACGGAGTCCGTTAATGCTCCCATCGTCGTTGTCCTCTGCCTAGAGCACACGCGTCAATATTGATATTTTTCAAAGTAACGGCCATTGTTTCTTTTTTTTTTCCGAGCTCTTTGGCCATTATTGGTCCTTGCTCCGGAAAATCCCATACATCATCATCATATTCCCGCCGAGATTTGTATTCTTGTCCCACAGTTAGATTGTTCAAGGAATTTTAAAGCGAACAGCTTTTTACCTCTTCGTGGCCGGCGGCGGTCGATGGTCGGACTTGCGATTCAAAGGCGACGAGGGAGAAAGGGCGCGTGCGCAACCGAGTCGCAAGAAGGGAGAGAGGAGCGCTGTCGCGCGTAAGCTTTTGGGCGCCTGCGCTCTTCTGAGAGCCCTCCTTCCGCCGCACTCTTCCCATCTGCGGCAGAGAAGCGTTTGTTCATTCGCTCGCTCGCTCCTCCGTCCGTCCGTCCGTCCGTCCGTCCGTTCGTTCGTTCGTTCAGGCTCGTCTCCTACATTGACAATCATCGCTAATGGTTCCTGAGAGAGAGAGATTGTGGTTGTGAAGAGGAAGAGGCGCTATTTTCTGCAGCCCTTTAGAGAGCACGACTCAGCGCCTTGGGGAAGGGGCGGGGGATGTAAACAAGAAAGAAAAGAGAAATAAAAGAGAGAGAAGGTCGATCGATTACAGCAGCCCTTGACTGTCAGGCCTGCACAATTATCTCCTTGTTCTACTGAGAGAGAGAGAGAGAGAGAGAGAAACAGAACTTTATTTGGTGGGGCATGGAGAGGGGTAGATCCCCGTGGTGGGTGGAGCCTTCAGTGCAGGGCCCCTGTTGCTCTGGCAGCACTTCAGCAGTGGCAGCTTGTCAGCACCATCTCCCACTGCTCGTGCGTTGCGTTTCGGGATTTGGGGATTATTGGGGATTTTTTTGGCATGCCCATGTGGTACTGTAGAGGGTAGCTCGCTTTATGCAGAAAGGACAAAGGGGTTGATGAAGGGTGGGGTACATCGCATGGAGGAGCGTGAGGTGAGGATAGGTGTTGGTCTGGAGTTGTCTCCAGGCCGTGGCTTCAGCTCTGGTTAGGGATGGGTGCGGTGCGGCATCGTTCTTCTTGAAAGGCGATAGTGCTGAAGTACTTTCACAGTAAGTGGTGTCTCTTGCAGTGCCCGGTTGCAGTGACCTCGGGCTATCGGGAGTGCACGATGATTTCCGCTGACGTCTTCGTGTCCCGGTGTCCAGATTATCGGGGTGCGGGGTATTTTGTTGAGGTGGTTGAGAATATCGCATGCTACTTTAGGTAGATGGCCGTTCGCGTAGGCTCGATATGCTGACTGACAACCTGTAAGAATATATATTTCCTCATCCTGTCTGAATACCGAGTGGCGAGGGCATAATGGCCTCTTCTGCTGCGGCGACGTTCTGCGTACGAACGGAGGCGGATACCAGTTGCTTCTGTCTGTGTTCCACCATGACATGCCCTCCCCATTCGGTCACTTGGACGCATCTGTCCAGCGAGCAGTGCAGAGAGTGCCGTATCGTCTTTCTATTGTTTTGGCTCGTGCTTTTCTCCTGTCCAAGTGATATTGCGGGTGCGTGTTACGCGGGATAGGGGCCACCATTATTTGCTTATGTAGGGACTTGAGGAGAACTTGTTTACTGTTATCTCCAAGGGGTATTGCAACCTTCGAAGAGTTGTTCTGCCTGTTCTAGTGAGGTCGAGGCGTGTGATTTTCGCATGTCAGTGAGCTTCAATTAGTTTTTCTAAGGTGTTGCGGATGCCCATGGATAGAAGTTTTGTTCTTCCCGTGACTGGAGGAAGGCCGAGAGCTTGTGTGTACGCTTTCCGCAGTAACACGCTTATTTGGGCGTTTTCTGTTGATGTTGGGTTCAGATAAGGTGTCGCGTACGTGACTCTACTGACGATAAGGGTCTGATTCAAGCGTAATAGGTCTCCTTCCTTCATGCCATGTCTGTGACTGGCGACTCCATTGACCATACGAGCTACGCTGTAGGCAGTTTGTCTTAGTGCGTTTATGGTGTTGCGACCACTATCTTGCATGTAAACACCTAATATGCGGAGTGTTTGGACTCTGGGTATAGGTTTTTGGTTGGGGTGTATATCTATGGGCTCTCTACCTGTGCTTTTTCTTCTGGATTTCTTTTTGAGGACGAGGAGCTCGGATTTTGCTGGGGAGCATTCCAGGCTACACTCTTCGGCGTACCCGGTCACAGCGTCTGCCACCGCTTGTAGGGCGCCCACTTGTTCTCCATCCGGGCCTCGAGTTGTCCTAATGGTAATGTCGTCCGCATATATTGCGTGACGAAGGTGCGCAATCTTCTCTAGATGCTGTGAGAGGTTTTTCTTGACGACGTTGAAGAGAAAAAGTGAAAAGCCTGATCCCTGAGGACTGCCTCTATCTGGGACTTTTTTTCACTTGTTTTCTCAGGGTATCCACGCTTACCGTTGCCGTGCGGTGCGTTAAGAATGCTCGAATGTAGTCGCGATAAGTTTTTTAGTATGGCCTCATGAGCTACGTTGTCAAATGGTCCTTTAAGGTCCAGCACGAGTATGCATTTTTCTATTTAACTTACCCCTACATTTCATTGCATGTAAACAACCCTATTCATGATTGTCTGTGTACTACATTTATTGTTTTTTCTCGTGTTATGCCAAGGTTCGAACTTTTCTGTCTCGTTTCCCTCTTTATTATTGCGATAGCATATATATGGACACTCCAAACGCATTTCTGCCGTCGCCGTGAGATTCCGTATGACGTCAAACGGCGATGAAATAGTCGCCGTATGCTGTATGTGCGAGTAAAAGCGCGCGAGGGACTCGCGCTTTCACGGGGAGTGAACGCACGGCGGAGAGCAAACGCTCGTTCTGCGCCATGCGCCCTGAAAGGCTGCAGAATTAAGCGTCTTTTTCCTCCTTTACAATCACCATATAGAGCAAACGCGACTTATTCCGTCGCGTGAAAGGCCGTGGGGGGACGGGAGGGAGGGAGGGAGGGGAGGCGACGTTTAGCTGCGGGCGGCACCCAATGCGTATTTATATAAAAACGTTGCGAGGCGAGAAGGTGGTAAAGACTTCGGACGCTGTTCGATGAGTGTCCCGTTCTGATCTCGCCGGAAACCTCCAAGCCACCCCCAGAGGCACCGGCAACAGTCACCAACGCCGCGCGCGTTCGGTGCGAACGCGGACAAAACGCCGACGGCGTCGACAACAGTTCTGAGTTAGAGCCGACGGCATCGACAACAGTTCGAGCGGAGCTCTTAGACGCCCATTCCAGCGCAGAGCGTCGGCGTGCCGCGTCGTACCTCGAAACCGAGTGAACGAACACAGCGAAAGATGAAAGCGAACGCGGAGCGCAGAGGCAGATGAAAGAAGAAAGCATGAGGCGGAAAGCGGAGGAGGAGCGGAGGGGAGACGGACTGCGCATGCGCTGAGTTGACGGCGGCCATGGCATCCGCAGCCACGTAGGCGATCTCATCTGCGCTTCTGAGGGGGGAGGGCAGGGTGGCGTGATATGGGGAAGGCTACGCTCTTCCGCGGCGTCAGCTGCTGTCAGTCTGCGGTACCAGCGTGAGTGACGGGGAACACTGCTCCTGCGAGGGGCGGTGGCGAGCGGCTACGAGTAAGGCTGGATGTGACGCTCCCTTGGGTGTTGTCGCCGCTGACAATGGTGGCCTGATTTCCACGCGACGAAGTGCTGCTCTCATCGTTGTTGGAACGAAAACGTGCGAAGCGTAGTACCGCGCAAGATGGGCTGTGGGGCGACGATGTCTACGATATGGCGCCAGAGTAGTGCGCGTCGTTTGTATGGAAACAAAGTGCTGCATTAGCGGAGGTCTGTCTGCGGCGATTGCTGTGAATCGCACCCACGCGTCAGCCACGCGCTGCCTCTCGCGATCTCCCGATTAGAGAGGCAGTCGCGCCGCACTTCGCTCCGTTTGCAATGTGCCGCACGAGACATATTGTCCGCGCCAGCTACGCTACTGACAGCGTTCTCTTCCTAATATAAACCATGTACCTACATAACCATACTACAAAATATTGACACGCGAAATGAAAACACGTGTAGAGCTGAGCTCAAATTTCGCATTAGGGAGTATCGTAATCGTCGGTGATCTTTATTCTGCGCCCAACAAGCTTTCGAAGCTGTGCCCTCGAGTTTGCTGCGAAAGCAGACGGGGCTGCCGCACTGGTGATGAGAAGCCCTTTGTTAAGTGCTTTAAAGGTGTTTTTGATGACATCACCTTGACTTGTGGGCAGGTGCATATGAGCCAAACCGAACGTCGCGTGAACGACCGCTAAAGGGAACCTCTCTGCGGAGCGATGCGCGCGACTGAAAGATGGCACACCGGGGCTTCCTTCCCGCTTCCAGCCCTTGCGTGCACGAGATTGAGCTGCGATCGCCGGGTCACCCTCGCACGCTTTCATTCGCACACATAGAGCATACGGCGCACGGCGACTATTTTATCGCCCGTGGACTTTATAGGTAACCTCATGGCGACGGCTACGCCGGCGGCAGAAATGCGCTTGGAGTGCACATATAGTTGCTATCGGAAAAATTCGTGGGGCCGCAACATTTACATGGGGACGGATTACCAGTGAAGCTGTTTAGGCTGCATACATGGGTTGCATATATTACGAAATCATACATTTTTTATGGCGATAGCAATTATATGGATGCTCCAAGCGCATTTCTGCCATGGTCGTGGACGTCACTGTGAGGTTCAAGCACCGTAGGCTGTATGTGCGAGTGAAGGCTTGCGAGGGTCAGCCGACGAGTGCGGCTCAATCTCGCGCGCGCGAGGGATCGAGACAGGTGGGGTGTAAGCGCTATTCTGTCGCACGGGAGACAAGGGGGGGTCTAACTCCGGCGGTGGCCGCGCGGGCGCCTTATCTTGAAAGTGATCTGCGACGTGGAAAAAGTGCGCGCCCGCACGGGCCGCATCTTCAAAGCGATCTGCGACGTAGACGGTGCAACTAGTGCCGGTAGCTTCGTATGCGCTGTGCTTTCGACGTTGAGTTCGCGTTGACGCGAGAGACGGCATGAAGGTCAATTCGCTCGCTGTTGCCACCACGCCTTCTCACTCCAGAGTTTTGACACCGAGTGTCCGCGCTCATCGAGCGAGATGTGTTCATGTTTACCTGTGCTCGCGGTAAAGCGTCCTGCTAATTTAGTTAGCAAGCGAATGTTTACAAGTTATACGGCTGATAGCACTAGAATCCTTAGTTTGTATAGTTGTCTATTAATTTGCTATCGCAATCGATGCTTCGCCTCTCGGGCGAAACTGCGACATTTTTTTATTGAATTCTTGAGTTTTACGTGCCAAAACGATGATTTTGATTATGAGGCACGCCGTAGTGGGAGACTCCGGATTAATTTTGACCACCAGGGGATCTTTAACGTGCACGGCACACGGGCGTTATTTGCATTCCGCCTTTCTTTGTTGCATTTTTGCGTTATTGCATTTGCAACACTATCTTTTATATATTTATTTCAGATATAGTGCAAATAAGTACACATACACATGAAGAAGACAGGACAGACGCGGACCAGCGCTACTAACAACTATTTATAATGGCATTATTATAATGGGTATCCATTATAAATGGATACCCGTCGTTTTGTTCAGCACAAGACAGCATGCACGTTGTTAAAATATGCTTTCAGCCGCTGGCTGAATATTTTATTTTTTTTTTTGGTCTCACAGATGGGGGGGTTTCTGTTGGTGGGGTTGGCGTTTTCCTATTCCTGGTGCTTTCCTATTCCTAAATGTCACCAAACCGGAACTCTACGCGCCGAGCTCGAAAGTGCGTTTCCGGCAGGCCTGCTTCCGCTACAGCGTCTGTGATTTGACTCCGGAATAATTTGGACCACCTGGAGTTCTTTAACGTGCACCTAAATATAAGTATACGGGTGTTTTCACATTTCGCCCCCATCGAAATGCGGCCGCCGTGGCCGGGACTGTCTTTATTGCCAACCACGGGACGCGGCTTTCGCATCGCGAAAAATGTCTAAAAAATTATTTTTTGAAAATCACAATTTCAGTTTCTATAACTCTTTTTTATCTGATTCCGAAATATCATTACTGATAACCAAGTAAAAGTGTTCTAAAAAATGTCGCTGTTTCGCCCGAAAGGCAAAGCATCAATTGCGATAGCAAATTAGTAGAGAGCTATTCGGAGTAGGGATAGTAGCTTTATCGGCTGCATAAACTTGGACACATTCGCTTACTAACTGAATTAACAAGCGTGGTGTCAGCGCGCACAAGCAAACATGAATAGATCACACTGAATGACAGCAGACGACTGTCAAAACGCTGGCAGCAAGCGCAGCCGCCGCAGCGGGCGGAGGTTCGTGCTGTCTATCGCTTCAACGGCAACTGAGCGGCAACACAGCGCATAGAAAGGTCAGAGCCGTGTGGAGATAAGAGACGGAGCGGGCGACCGCCACAAGCGGGCAAAGTACAAGCCCAGTTGTTGGCAGAGTAGTAGCTGCCCCCCGCCCTCCCTTTCTTGCCTTCCCGCTTTCTTGCTTTCGCGTTGGAGATTGAGTGGCCAGTTCACCTTGCGCCCGGTTACAAGATACGCATTTGGTGCCTCAGCACAGCGTCGCCCCGCCTCCCTCCCTCCCATACCCCCACGGCCTTTCGCGCGACGGTCGCGTGTGCTTTCCGCCATGCGTTCGCTCTCCGTGATAGCGCGTGTCCCCCGCCGACGGCAGAAATCCGGTTGAAGTGTCCATATAATTGCTATCGCAATAAACATTGTATCAGCCAAGGTGCCTAAAAATTTCATGGAAGTCACGAAAGAACAGCGTCTTTCAAGCAACGATATCTCCGGAACGGCGCAACCGAGCGCCGCTATCTTGGTCTCGTTGGAAAGCGCATTTCTCCCGCTTCAAATTTACCGCTTCCGCTATCTCCTCTATACAGAAACAAGCACACAAAAAGCAGATGATTGAAGGCTCGTGCCGGAATCACCGATTGGCCGCACCCGCCACGTGACTCCAGCGCGGTTCGCCATTGTCGCGTCGTCTGCTCGGCTCTTTGTACCTCGCGAGCTGTGGACAATCTCCACGTCTCCACTCTCCGTCGAGTGCCAAACGGGCGCTGCGCGGACACCGCCGTAGCGTGGCCGATCCTTCCGTTTGTGGACGTCTCAGACCCACGGCTAAGCATTCCGAGTATCGGCGACGCGGACTTCGCGACCAAGCTCGCGTACGGAATCCTCGGACAAGCCTTTCACCACTTGGTGTTTCGGAATTCGGACCAAGCACATCGCGCACGCATGCCTCGGGCCCGCGGCTAAGCATTTCGCGTGCGGACTTCTCGGACCCATTTCGCACATCGGCACCTCGGACAGCGAGCGTAGACTCCTCGAGCCCGCGGCTAGGCATTTCGCGCATCCGCACCTCGGACTACGCGACTACTAAGCACATTGAGCGTCGACTCCTCGAACCCGCAGCCATAGAATTTTGCACGTCGGCACCTCGCACTGCGCGACTAAGCACATCGAGCGTCGACTCTATTATCATATTGTCACGATATCTCGTAACAATATCATCATGCCACCCCTTCATAAAGAGAACCTCATTATGAGATCTGTTCACTAGGCCCCTTGGGCTGGCACAGACACCTTGCTGCAGAAGTGAGGCATCATACAAAAGTACAAGCTGGAAAGCACCTAGCAGCTGCATATTTATTGCTGGCTCTCTGGCCATAAGTTCCACAGCCATTGTCAAGGGAAGATGACTCAGAAGGCTGCTGAGGGCCTTCATTCAGTAAAATGGTCGATTCTACCAAAAGAAAAAAAATGCCTCACTGATTGCATTGGAGACTGCTATCAATGAGGCAGCCTGCATGTACAACATTGGAACTATATTCATGCCCACACAGAGTTCTGCACCTCACTTTGTTTGAAACCCAGGCACCATGCTCTTCACAGAGCAACAGCAAAGAATGCCCTACCAAAAAAGTAAAAATAAAAAATAGGAGGAACGAAGGCACATCAGACCAGAGGCGACATGTCCAAGAAGCCCCACATCATAAAACACACCAAAGACTACAAATTTGGTGCATTTTAGACAACTGAAGAGAACGTGAAACTTTGAGAACCGTTTTTGCAAAACTGTTTATTTTTTATTTTTTTCTTGCCATTCGCTCAGTTTCTGGAGCTGATTTCTTTGTTACCGTTTAGCCTCTTCTGACTTTTCTTTTTTGTCGCGTACGTTCCTTGGGCTACAGTGCAGGTCGTGACAGTCTTGCGTTTTTATCTTGACTTAATATGAATTTATGATGTGGCTATTCGTTCACCCCGAAAGTGTGATTGATGTGAAGGTAACATAAAACATGGCATTCCAAAAAATCTGTGTTGCGAAAAAAAAGCAAGACCGTCAGGACCTTCAGCACGCATTTATCTATGCAATCAATACTCAACAAGCCGTTCATTGCGTTTTTAAGTTCCCCAGGCCTTCCAGAAAGTGCAAGGAAGAAAAATTCTGTTAAGTAAAATGTGCTCAAGATATCTCTGAAACGTTTGTGGAAGCATCAGGGAGACATTCTAAACATTTGCGCCAATTTTCATCAAATTCCATGATGAAATGAGGAAGAAGCCACGTCCCCCGTATAGTCCTCAACCCTCACAGCAGTCTGATGACCACCCTAGGCTGCGTCACTGCACGAAGGGAACGTGCTTACTTTCTGTCACCGGCTCGTGTTGCCTCAAAGTCTGGGCTTGGTCGCACCTCGTCCACGATCGGTACTCCCGCCGATCCTGTAGACGTCGTCGCCTGTGTAACAGCCGGACAGTCCGCCTGTCTCCGATGCCTGTGTCCCGGTCGTCGTCGATGACGTGACAGCGAGGCTTATCGACGGGTTCAGCCGCCGCTTCCGTCTTGTGCCTTGCGCAAGTGACGACGAGGCGCCCCTGGGGTCTGCCTTCTAATTGCTGCTGGAGTGCCCGGAGCTACCGCGGGAGGAGGCAGCAAGTCCGAGGAGCCTCGTTCAAACGTCGCCGAGGTGGACGGCCACGCCTCGGTATGCCACGGCCTCCGGAAGCGAACACCCATTGCTCCCGTCGCCTGTAGGGTGCTCGAGAGACAATGCCATCTCAGCGCTCCCGGCTCGGGTCACGCACCTCCGGAACTTTCCTTTCATGCACTCGTGCCGTTTCGAACGCTTTCCTCTCATCGTCGTTTCACGCCGCATGTGACAAGGGTCGATGGCTTCGCGTCTGCTATAGGCTAGCGCGTCACCCACGTGCATAAAGTGAAACCTCCCTGTGGCATGGCAGGATCCACTCGCTTCAAGAGGCGCGTCTTCCAAGTACATCGTAACGGTCTCATTTGGCAGCTGAACACGGGACTCGATCGCACGTTCAGCTCGTCGTCGGCGATCAGCGCTTGTGTAACACTCGAGGAGCCGACGCCAGAATGTGAAGACGCCTTCTCTATTTGGAAACCAGGTGCGGGCGCCGTCCTCTCAGTCCCAGTGATTGAAATCAGCGACACACTCAGCCAGGCCTCCACATCTACGAATCCGTGTAAGGTATTCAGCGTGCGCGGGTCCAGAATGGTACAATAGGTCGGCGTGGGGCCTTACATTGTGGTTTGAGTTCAAGTTTATTCAAATGTTGTTTCACCCATTTGTTGTTACAAAGTATATGTAATACAGAAGGAGCTAGGTCCCAAACTAAAAACTGTCTGGGGGACCCCCTGCTAAAACATGTACGAGTTTGAAATATAACACGATTAAGATGGCAACTAAGGTTTAAGGCAGCAGAACTACACAAATAAAGATATTAGAAGCAATCAAACAACACAAAAGTTACACATG
This sequence comes from Dermacentor silvarum, assembly GCF_013339745.2. Lineage (NCBI taxonomy): Eukaryota > Metazoa > Arthropoda > Arachnida > Ixodida > Ixodidae > Dermacentor > Dermacentor silvarum. Next base: position 2,078,987 of record NC_051163.1, on the reverse strand, counting down.
GATGAGCAAGAAAGTTATCAGTTGTGGATTAGGCATGTGAGTACAATATATGAACAGTAATTAGTAGCAATAGTTATATAAAAGCAGGAGTACATCAAAACACAGCTTATAATTTTATAGCATATTATACATGAACCGTAATTTGCTAATAACAAGGAAACAGAGTTGCACAATTACTATTTAGATCAAGTGACGTAAGCGTTGGAAAAAAATATTGCGATGGGGATGATTTAATTTTCGATGGCAGAGAATTCCTAACTGAGATGGCTCAGAAGAGGGCTGTGATTTTACTATACTTTGTGTTTACTTTGGTAGTAAAAGGTTGTTGTGTTCTGAAAAGAACGTGTTATTCGTATTATATAGTTGCAGTTAGGTAAGCAACTCGGTGAGAATGTCACCATTACGGAAACTAAACAATAAGAGAGTTTCAGCAAGTTGGAATGTGTAAGTTTATGGTAAAATTTCAAGATTGCAGTAAATTGGTGCTTCGGATGTCATGTACGAACTATTATTCGGATCTGAATGCGGATGAAGGACGACAGATGTGTGTGTTGCCCCATGATGAGAGTTGACTGGTAATAAAGGCGTAGTAAAGCGATTTCAGAATATGCAGCTGGAAGCAACAGGTGTCTTGTTAGAACGGATGCCGAAAGACCATAATCTGAAAAAAGTGGCAGATTGACTGAAAATAAAAGTATTTTTTTCACTCCCTCGGAACCTTATTGGGCTCTGCCATCGTAAGGACGGCTATAGGAGACCAAAGAAGTGTGAAAAGAAGTATAAAATCACCTTCGTTCCCTGCACTAGCAATGTCATTTATAGGATATTTCTCTCTTGTGGTAAGAAGTATATCGGGCATGGAGAACTTCCTTAATGGATGTATATCACATATGAAAATGGCAATATACTCGGACTGCTGTGTTTGATGTACCCTGATATCGTCCTTTCACTTGGGAGACCGGCTTCCGAGAGGGCTGGTATGTCTCGAAGGAAAGATTAAGTTGACACAGATGCTGCAGAATACCGGCAGAGTTCCACTGCATTATTAAGGGCACTTTTTAACGATGGAATAGACCAGGTAAGCGAGAAATTGCCATTATGCTCACTAAGCGTATATGGAAGTAGAGCAGAGCATAAAAGCCAGAAGTGCTTTCAGCATATCCTTCGTTGAGCTCGCAGGCGACGTGTGAGCGTAGTGCCGTGAACAAAGCGCGTATCGCACATAGTTTTCCTTCAGACCCAGTCGATTCAATGCGGCTCTTTTGGAACAGCGGCGTTGGCTCAATAGCTTCTCTTGTCGGTTTCAGACGCAGGAAATTAGATCCGTAGACGTCTTTTTCGTGTTCGATGGTGCGATTGCATCCTTCGGACCCGAGACAAACATCTTATTCCTTCGCTGAGCAGCTGTCCGTGCACGACATCAGCCGTAACTAGTTGGGTGGTCGCCGCCGCAGTTATCAAATACAAAATTTTCTTTACTTGCACACGTCTTAAAGTCATTAGACCCCCCACAGCGCTTACATCTCTGTTGCCCACGACAATACGTACTTAGCTACATGTCCAAAGTGCTGGCACTTAAAACAGCGAGGTGGTGTCTCCACGTAGTCGACAAGCTCATGTTTGGTGAAACCGAGGTTAATCTTCTCCCCGGGCTGCCTTTGGAGCAAATGCGTGAACCACAGAGTCAGTGCGCCTTGACTCCCATTCAGATGAAGAGGTTTGGACCCAACGGATTATTCTTCTTGCCTAGTGGTAGAGCGCCCGCCTCGGATGCGGAGGTTGTTGGTTCAAATGGGCACAAGCGTACCCCGGCTTGGCGTTCGGCTTCCTTCAGGGGTGATACGCTTGGAAAAGAAGCCTGCGGCCTAAATTCCCGTCTAAACCCTCATGAGCACAGAAAAAAAGTGATGTTTGGGCCGCTCCCATGGCGGCCATTTCCCATGTGGCACCTATTGAGGTAGGGACGCCTTCGGGTTAGAGACAAACACCCCTTTCCAAGCCTTGAGGTCCCATAGTGGCCGAGCACCAGGCCAGGAACGCGCTTTTAGCTATTTTACCGGTAGGTACCCGGAGGCAGCACTTGCCTCCCACAGCCACGGCGGATGCTCTTCAACAAGGCCGTCTGTGGTTGGACAACCAGGTGTCCAGAGACAACTCGTAAATCTCTATTGGGCCCCCTTTCTAGATGGGAACCCCAACGAGAGCCGAGCACCATTTGCTCGGCTCTCCCGCATCCGCCTCCCGCATGCGAGGCGGATGCTCTAGCGCTATAGGCCACCGCTGCGCTCTGAGGTAGGCGAGCAGCTCTTCAATCTAGTATCATTTTGGGACTCCTGTAACAATTAACTTGTTTTTCATGTATCTGTATGGGAGACGGGCAGATATGGCTATACTGCCGATATTCATGATCTCTAGAAAGACCTTAGCTTGTCCTTCTGTCTCTACATTCAAGAGCAACGTTCCCTGTGCCGTGAAATGGCTCTTGACTAGGGCTCCACCGATAATCGTTTCAATGTCAGAGTGCAGTGTTCACTTGCCTTAAATCAGCTCTCTTTGATGCTGGATCGAGTTATTAACACTGGAATGCCCAGCGCAGTGTCTTTATAATGGGGCACAATTCGAAATCCACCCCCGTCCATATCTAGGTCTGAAAGGTTGGCCACGTTGAGGTCCCCGATGATTGTTGACTCGTCTTCAGAATCCCCAATATCTTGTCGCTTGCAGTCAGGCCTTCTAGTGCTAACCAGCTGGCGTTTCTGACCCGGCGTCACCCCTTGGGAGGTCATGGCGGAGTGCTCGTCAGTGCCAGCTTGGGTTCTTCTAACACCTCTTGAGGCGGCGGGTGGCGCAGCACCCGTCGGTCTCCGATACGGAAGGTACCTTTTCGAGTCATCCGATGTCTTGAACAGTTCCGACCAGTACAATGACCAGAAACTAACGATAAATACAGGCAGGCAGGCAGCAGCAGCCTTCGTCGTCTTTTAGATGCGAGAGCATCTTATGCTCGGGGCAGTGTCCGTTCTGCGGCGTCCGCACCCATACTGGGCATGCGCAACTCTCCCTAATTCTCCTCTCCTACGCAGGTGAGCGCTCTCCTCTCCCCCTCTCCGCCACAGAAGCGGCGCAGCAAATCATTGCACATAACTCTCTCTCACGCTCTCTCTAAGGGTACGCCGGTAGGCGGCGCAAGTGTCGCGGCGCAGTATAAAGCGCGCGTTCGCTGTGCTTCCGTCATTGTCTCTCTATGCAACGATGTGCGAAACGCCATAAACAACGTCAACGTCGGCGCTAGTTGCAGCGGCAGCGCCACCGCCGCAGAGCAAAGGAAGGCTCGGGAAGCCGAACGTAAACGTCAGCGTCGGCAAGTGGACCCCGAACTTCGGGCCAGGGAAGCCGAGCGTAAACGTCAACGTCAGCAGGAAACTTCTACGGAAGCAACACGGGCTCGGCACACCGAAGTGGAAAGTCAGCGTTATCAAGCCGACCCCGAACTCCGGGCTCGGAAAGTCGAAGCGCAACGGCAGCGTCGAGCGGCAGCTCCCGATCTCGAAGCGACGAGGCAACGCGAGTCTGCGGCCAGAGCAGCAACACGTTCGAGGCCATTACAACACCCGGGCTTCGACGGTGCTGACGCGCGGTTCAAGCGCGACTTCCTCGATCGGAGCTTCGGGCACAGCTTCAACGTGTGCGACCGGCTTTGGTTCGACAACAACCTTTGCGATGCATTTCCCAAGATCACATGCAACCCACCACCATCAGGGGAACGTGCATAGACCTCGTCTTCGCAAATTTCGAACTCGACCCTCTGCAGCAAGACCCATTGACGCTGCACTTCACCGACCACGAAGCCATCGCCTTCAAGATACCGCGCGCACCGACGCTAGGAATCACGTGCGATCTCCAAATAATAAAGACGCAACAACCCCGTACAGACGTCTCCTCTCTTCTCAATACATTCTCTCACTCTAATTTTCATTGGGTTGTGTTGCCTAGTGAAACGAAACGGAAACTCGATGCGCACCCCCGCGATGCTTTCGCATCCCACCATGGTTGCCAGTAGGGTGAGATGATGTGATTTTTTTCCCTTCTTATCCGTAGGTAACGTACACTCTGCAGGAGCGCTAGGATTGGGCGGAAACATGAACCGGTCAGCAGTCGAGATAAGCAAGAGACGTTTAGAGTGCTTGTGGAAAAAAAGGCAGGGAAGAGATTGATACGACCGGATCCGTTACAGGCATAGGTAGCGGTACAAGGTGGATAAAGAAGTTTTCAGGAAGAGAAAAAAGATCAAATATATGTACACAAAAATGCTCGAATGAAAAGCTTATGTAAAGCATACCTGATAAATTCAAGCAGGCCAGGTGACTTTTTGTCACCACCCCGTTTCAAAGGGGATACCAATAAATCATAATCATCAGCACCCTGGATAACCATACCGGAGCAAATATACGCAACAAGATTATGCATGTGTATGCTGCAGAAAAAATCCAGAGACCACTCGGCACATCCTAATGTAATGCGAAGGGATTCACCCAGTGAGACCTACCTGTAGGTAACGTACAACTTCCAGAAGCACTTGGAGTTAAGGTGGACGGAAGCATCAGCCGGTCAGCAGTCGAGATAAGCAAAATATGTTTGAGCACAAGTAAGATAAGCACATTAACATAATAAGATAAGCACAATAAGCGCAAAGATAGGCACAAATAGTATTGGTGAAAAAATAAAGCAGAGAAGAGATTGATACTACCGGATCCGTTACAGGCATAGGTAGCGGTACAAGGTGGATAAAAATGTTTTCACGAAGAGAAAAGAGATTAAATAGATGTACACAAAACTGCTAGAATAGAAAGCATATGTAAATCATACCTGATAAATTCAAGCAGGCTAGGTGACTGTTTGTCACCACCCCGTTTCAAAGGGGATGCCAATAAATTATTATTATTATTATTATTATTATTATTGTTGTTGTTGTTGTTGTTGTTGTTGTTGTTGTTGTTGTTGTTGTTGTTGTTGTTGTTGTTGTTGTTGTTGTTGTTGTTGTTGTTGTTGTTGTCATCCCTGAAAGCTGGATATGAAAATATTCTACAACGTCGAGCTTGATTCAGTGCAATACACAAACTATGCCGTCGCAGTTTCACCCGAAAGGCGAAGCATCAGTTGCGATAGCAAATTAGTAGAGAGCTATATGAAGTAAGGATAGTAGTTTGATCAGCTGTATAAAGTTGGACATGCAGCAGCACCAGCAACGCGCAGAACTGTTGCCGACGCCATCGGCGTTTTGCCCGCGTTCGCACCGAACGCGCGCGGCGTTGGTGACTGTAGCCGGTGCCTCTGGGGGCAGCTCGGAGGTTTTCGATGAGATCAGAACGGGACACTAGTCGAGCAGCGTCGGAAGTCTTTACCACCTTCTCGCCTCGCAACGTTTTTACATAAATACGCACTTGGTGCCGCAGCTAAACGTCGCCTCCTCTACCTCCCTCCCGTCCTCCCACGGCCTTTCGCGCGACGTAAGATGTCGCGTTTGCTCTCTCTATATATAGTAGTAGTAGTAGTAGACCTTTATTCAGCCCAATATTACAGGCCGAGCATTTCAACCGCCTGGGCGGCAAGTCTACGCTGTTCTTCTTCCCCTTCAGCGCCAAGCCAGTCGAGCCAGGTGGTGATGGAAAGGGAAGGGGGAGGATATGAATGCGATTGCTGAGCAGCGGGGCAGTGGAAAAGGCAATGAGCTAGGTCCGCATATGTAGAGGGGCAGTTGGGACAGCTGGGGTCGACTCGATAACGATAAAGAAACAGACGGGAGTGGGTAATCAATGCATTCATTTGGATATGCCGCAGAAGGCGAGCCTCCGGCACAGTGAGTGATGGATGAGGGGGAGGGTAGAGGCGCTTGTCGAGACGGAGCTGGAAGTAGACTTCCTTGATGGTGCGGCGCAGGGAGAGTCTCCCACCGTCCTCCGAGGGCTTGGGCCAGGGGATCAACGGTGCCCGGTTAGAAGCGTCACGGGCGAGCTGATGGGCCAGCTCATTGCCGTTAATCCCTGAATGCCCAGGGACCCAGCGAAGGAAAACGGTGGAAGGCTGCAGTGCAGAGACAGCTCGTTCGACCTCCTGTTGGAGTGAATGGGGTAGTGTGCGGTTCTGTATGTGGTGGATGGCGGCTTGGGAATCGGAGTATATTGTGTACTCTGGGAGAGAGGGAAGGGATGCAAATGATTATAGGGCATGGGCAATGGCAAGGACCTCGAGAGAGAGTGCATCCGGAGGGTGTAGGAACGGCCCGCTGGTGTGGGTTTCAGGTGCTGGGAGGTGGGGATGGTAGATAGCGTAGCCGCAGGAACCTCGAGGAGCCACGAAAGAGGCATCCGTGTAGGCTACTCCTTGGGTAGTAAAGGGGGGGACATGGTGCTGCGCTGCCGCGTGATGACGACCGGCATGCAAGACGGGAGACATATTGGACGGGAGGGGGAGGATACGAAGGTTGGGAGCCGGGGTGGATATAGGAGAGGTAAATGTGGAAACGGGAATGGGGGATATACCCGCCTGGGCCAGTAACCACTGACCCTGACGGGTAAGGGAAAGCCGGGCAACCTGGGAGTCACGGTGGAGAGAAAGAAGAGAATGGAGAGGATGGAAGAGGCCTGTGGCAAAGACCTTAGCAGTGGAGGTAGTAATAGGGAGATTGAGAGCTGCCTTGTAGAGGCCTAAGAGGGCGGTTTCAAGGGTGTTAAGTTGAGTGTTCGTGAAGGAAACGTAAGGTACAAAGTACAGGAACTTGTTGAGGGCGAGCGCATGGGCGACACGACACGCATGAGCCTCGTGGAGGCCTGAGCGCCGAGTGACCACACGCCGCAGGAGGTGAGTTACTGAGTGGCAGGTCGTTACAGCGTGGTGGAGGGCATGCGCATTCTTGGCTGCATGCAAAGGGAAGCCAAGAACTTTGCATTGGGAGACGATAGGAATGGGAGAGCCAGAAAGATGGAGGCAGATGAGGGCGTTGTGGGAGCGCTGATATGCGGAGTGGTTGAGAAGGAGAAGCTCGGATTTCTCCGGAGCAGGTGACAGGCCAGCTGTGGTGAGAAAGAAGCCGATGAGATCTAGCCCACGTTGCAGGGTGTCCTGTACGTGGCCGGGAGAGCCAGACGAGCACCAGAGAGTGATGTCGTCGGCATAAAAGATGTGGTGGAGGTCAGGAATTTGGGCTAGCTGGGAGGCGATAGGGGTCATAGCAATATTGAAAGGGTAGGAGAGAGAACAGCACCTTGAGGAGTGCCACGGGTGAGGACGTGGGGGTCGGACAGGTGAGTGTCAACTCGAAAGCGAGCCACTCGGTTAGAGAGGAAGGAGCGGATATAAGAGTACAAGCGGTTGCCGCATCCCAGGGAGGAAAGTTGAGACAGGATGTGATCGTGGCACACACCGTCGAAGGCCTTGCGGACATCAACAGTCACAAGAGCGTGGATCTGGCTGGGAGTGGGCGAGAAGAAGGTATGCTGGAGGATCAGGAACATGTCCTGTGCACAGACGCGTCGTCGGAAGCCGATAAGAGAATGGGGGAAGAACTCTCTCACCTCAAGAAAATCAGAGAGGCGAGTCAGAGCCATTCGCTCAAGGGTCTTGCCAACGCACGACGTCAGGGAGATAGGGCGAAGGTTAGAGAGGGAGGGAGGTTTGCCCGGCTTTGGAATCATAGAAATGAGGGAGGATGTCCAGGAGCTCGGCAGGCAGCCGCTGTCCCAGGCCTTATTGAAAGTCTGGAGAATGAATTCCTTGGCGTGGTCAGGAAGGTTTCGGAGTGTGGTGTATGTTATGGCGTCCTCACCGGGAGCGGAGCGAGAAGCATTAGAAGCCAGGGCAGCCTCGAGCTCCCGGAGAGTGAAAGGGCGGTCCAGGTCTGGGTTAGGATCGCCCGAGTAGGCTGGGTAGGAAGGTGTAAGAGGGGGCGGGAGATACAGAGAGGCGAGCTTGTCAAAGACCTCGGAAGGAGTCCCCTGAGTGAGGGCTTTGGCTAAAGTGGGAGCAAGGGCAGACTTAGTACCTAAGAGAGATTTAAAAAGAGACCATGTGGATCGCGAGTGCAATGCGGAGTCGAGGCCGTCGCAGAGCGTACTCCAACGAGCATACTCGAGGGATGCTCCGTGGGCGACTATCTCGGCCCACAGAGCAGCAATCCGGGAGTAAAGTTGGGCATTTTGGGGTTGGGAGCGGAAGGAGCGTTGGAGACGTTTACGGCGACGCCATAAACGGAGAAAGTGGGGATCCGGGTCTGGGATCGGGTGACGTGAGCGAACGCGACGGCTACTGGCCGACACCGCTGCGGAGATGCACGACGTCCAGTCGTCGTAAGATTCAAAGGACACGGAAAGAAGATTAGTGCGAAATGCCTGCCAGTCAGTGTGAGTGACTTGGTGCCAGCGAGGGATGTGGGAAAGAGTGGTGGTAATATGAATGAGAAAGTGGTCACTGAGAAGGGTTTCGGCTGTGACCTGCCAGTGAAAGGAAAGGGCGCCCCGAGAGAAGGTAAGGTCGGGTGTCGTGGAGCGCTGTGAGAAAGTGCCCGCTCGAGTAGGGGAACCAGGATTATTAAGAAGAGTGAGGTGGCGTTCCTGGGCAAGACAATGGAGAAGGCGGCCGGGTTTGAGGGTCTGGGGGTAGCCCCAGAGTGTGTGAGGAGCGTTGAAGTCGCCCCCAAGGAGGAGATGGGTGGTGGATGGAAGAGAATGAAGGAACTTGCCCAGGGCCGTGAATAAAGAGCATGTGACAGGGGGATTGTAGAAAGATATAAGGGCGAGTGAGATGCGGGACGACGGTTGGTAATAGACCACACCAACTAAATATTTAAGGAGGCTAGAGGGGATGTCAAGTGGCTCGACGAGAACGTCGTTGCGCACATAAACGGACGCAAGCGGCGTCCCCGTCGTGGCGTGGTAGGCGCGGTAGCCTGGGACGGTGCGGGCCGTCCGAGTCTCCTGGAGAAGGAGAAAATGCGGTAGGGAGGGGCGGGTGAGGAGATACTGATGGAGGGGGGTCTTATTATGGCGAAGGTTTCGGCAGTTCCACTGCACAATCTCGAAGTCTGTTCCACGCGCCATCTAAGATAGGGTAGTTGTTGAGGTGTTTGTGGGGGCGCGTCCCTTCTTTTTGGCTGGGGGGAGAGACTCCTGCAGGGAGTGCAGCATAAAGGTGAAGGATTCCAATTGCTTGGATTGCGCTTGGAGGGTGGTGAGAATCTGTATAATCGAAGTTTCTAGTTGAACCAAGCGACTGTGGTGTGCGGTGGTGGTGGTTTCGATCAAGTCAGCCAATGGGGCGACCTGGGCATTGGAGGACGGGTTTATGAGCGTAGAAATGTGCTCATTAAGCTTGGTCAGCTGGGATGTTAGAGAGGAAGTGGTTGTCTGGAGGGTTTGTGTCAATGTGTGGATTTGCTGTTGTAATTCATGGGAGATGCGCTGTTGCTCGCGCTGGTGGCGCTCCAGCATTGTGAGCCGGAGATCGAAGGAGCGGCTCTGTTCAACCAAGGACGGAGAGGGTATAGTTGCGGAAGAAAGGGATGCCGATGCCGAGGACCCTTTCACTGTAGCAGCGTAGGATCCTGGTGGTGATGGGGTCGGAGGTGCGGTGGATTCATGATGAGCGGAGGAGGAGGCGGAGGAAGGGGTGGCCTGCGTGGCCCGGCGCAGAGCTGTGCGACGGAGAAACGCGGCTTTAGCACATTCGCGTTGCTTAGCAAGGAGGAAAGGGCAGGTGGGATCGAGAGAGGAATGAGTGTTTACTTGGCAGTGAATGCACCAGGGTTGGGCGCATACGTGAGCGGTAGAATCCGCGGGCAGAGGAGCAGCACAGCGGCGGCACTTGGCCGGAACGCTGTGTTGAGGGCATTGGTGGGCACGGTGTCCCAGAGCAAGACAACGAGTGCATGTGGGGGGTTTAGGCTTATGAGGACGGCATCGGAAAGCGACGCGTTTAAAATATACGAAGTGGGGGATGACGGTGCCAGCAAAGGTTATCAGCACCGATTCCGTGGTGCCCATCATACGAGCAGCGAGAATATCAGTCGTGAATGATTCAAGGTCATGCATGAGCTGAGCAGGAGTGAAGTGACTGCCGACGTTATGAATGACGCCTAGGCATGAGATGGGAGGATTAGGGGCATAAGTTTTGACGGATATTGGCTTACCGTTGAGCTGGAGATGCGTGAGAGAGAGAAGGAGGTGGGCGGTGAGAGGGGATTGCGTTTTCAGGAATACAAGACTCTGAGCTGGCTTGGCCTGAAGGGTGATCTCTGCACTGGTTTTGGAGGAGAGATGTGCGGCGGAGATGATTGCGGCGAGCAAGTCATATAGAGGCAGCTTGGGAGTGAGGGTACCGGGGGGAAGTTGGATTCCAACAGAGATGAGCTCGGTGCGGGGTCGGGCGGTGGAGGCAGGTTTACGGCTGGTACCGACGGTGCTCCAGGCGCTTTCCGGGGTTGGCGTATTATGGTTGTTTTCTGGGGACGCCGTGAAATCCATCTCTGCCGACGAGTCGTCAGCCTGGGACGCGGTGGGCGAAGGAAAATTGGGAGTATCATTGGCGGACATAGAGTTTGCATTGGCCAGCACGGGAGGCGTCGTAGATCCGGTGGAATCGGCAGCAAGAAGCGCGGCCGGCTGCGATGTAGATGACAGGCTGCAGCTCTTTGCATCAGGCGGCACTGCGGTTGGAACAGACGCGGCGGCCGCGGTGGTGGCGACGGGGAACGCACCTGGCTGCGACACAGCTGAGGGTCCGCAGCTCTTGGCGTCGCTTACTGCGTGGAACTTGGTCGTGGTAGACATTGCGGCGACGAACGCCGGCTGCGACGCGGCTGTCGCCCCGGAGTTCTCAGCGTCGCTCACAGCGTTGAATGTGGCCGGAATTTTCACGGTGTCGTGCGCGGAGCTGAGGAACGCAGCCGGTTGAGACAGGGCAGCCGGCCTGGAACTGTTGACGTCGCTAGTGGCGTTGAGAGTTGACAAAGTAGGCATGGCGGTGCTGGCGGCGGGAGAAGAGGAGGCCGGCGGGCCATCGGTGAGTTGTGGCTGCAGGGGCTTGGTGAGACGCTGCATTCCAGAGGTCCAGGCGCGGCGTCTTAGGGTTAGCGCGGCGCCGCGCCGCTTCGGGTGTTTGGAGGGGCCTGGAGGGCCAGCTTGGCGTCGGACCGGGATGCGAATGGTGTCCACGTGTCTCCGAAGTCTTCGTGAAAAAATGGAGAGTAAATCCAGGTGCGGGCAAGGCCCTGGACCGGGCCAGGGGCAGTTGAAAACAGAGCTCGGTAGGTAGCCAGCTAAACAGTGCGGCGCCACCTAGTGGTCTCCCTCTCTCTCTCTCTCTCTCTCTATATATATATATATATATATATATATATATATATATATATATATATATGATGATTGTAAAGGAGGAAAGAGCTTATTTCGGCAGCCCCTCAGGGAGCACGGCGCAGAGCGCGCGTTTGCTCTCCGCCGTGCGTTCGCCCCCGTGAAAGCGCGCGCGTCCCTCGCGTCCTTTCACTCGCACATGCAGCATACGGTGCGCGGCGACGATTTCATCGCCGTTGACGTCATACGGAACCTCACGGCGATAGTGACGGCGACGGCAGAAATCAGCTTTGGAGTGTCCATATAATTGAATAAAAAAAATCCGAGTACTGTTTATTTGTTTCCGCGACCCGCCACTGAGCCACCGTGGCGGGTCGCGGAAACAAATAAACAGAACTCGGATTTTTTTTTTTTTTTTTTTTTTTGCGATAGCACCCGCCGCGGTGGCTCAGTGATTCTTTCGTCGACTCTCGGACGCTGGAATCATGTGCTCCCTTGGAGCGGCTTTGTTACCCGCGGAAGCAGGCTCAACGAGAACGACGATAGCGAGTATCAGATTGGTTTGCCGCAGTTGCCTACGGGTCGTGTCGCGTTAAACACCGTGTTTTTACACGGCGACATCCGAGCGAGGTTGAGGATTTTCGTGATGTGCTGGGCCCTACCGGCCTGAAGTCGTCGCACTGGAAGCGTACCAGATAAACCATGTCTGGGCGCTGATGCAACAATGAGGCCTTCAAGGAGATTCAGGTGAAGGGACGTCGCTGCTTCATCATCGATCCCCAGGACCGGACGGTGAAGCTGCGGCTTCACTGGCTACTTCATAGCGTCGAGGACGAGGATGTGAAGACAGCGTTCGCGGCCTTTGGCAAGGTGCTGGAGGTGAGCCGGGAGCGCTGGCGCGTTGAAGGCGTCAGTGACAAAGGCTCCACGACGAGGCGTGTGTTGTTGAACTTAAATAGCGGTGTCACCGTGGATGACCTGCCTTATCAAATCCGGGTCGCCGGTGAGATGGATCTCGTAGTTGCCCTGGACGGCCGATGCAGTGCTTGCGCTGCAAAGGAAACGGCCACGTACGTCGCGACTGCAAAGAGCCCCGATGCTCACTCTGCAGACGTTTCGGGCATGCTGACGCCAAGTGTGAGCGGTCTTACGCCGCAGTGGTTGGCCAGGCTGAGAGTGACAAAGCAGCAGAGCAAACCATGGACGTAGTTGAGGCCAAAGACGCGGCCAGGGGCACAGGAGACGCGGCGAACCTACAGGAGGTGACCCCCACAGTGGCACTTGCTGCGGAGGAAGAACATGGGACGCCTAAACCCGCGACCAAATCAACGACACCGGCAACGGAAGAAAAAGACGTCGCGAAAGAGGACTATCTTCCTCAAGTTGCTGTGGTCGGCGTTCCGACCACCTGCCAAGACCAAACAGCGTTCCGGGCCACCCAAACGCCGGTTGCTGGTGCGGCCGTCAAGCGACCGCTGGGGAAGGAACAAGACCTCAATGGTACCACCGATGATGATAAGTGGTTCTTGAGGGAAAGGGAAAGGTTGGCGCTATCTTCTGCAGCCCTTGAGGGAGCACGGCTCAGCGCCAACGGGGAGGGGTAAGTGGGAGCGAAAGAAGGGATAACCGAGGCAAGCAAGACGGACGGGCCGCCCGCAAAGGCGCCCCTGGGTTCTCGCTGCAAGCCAACGTCGCGACAGGGAGGCGGATCGGGGACAAACCGGCGTCGCAGCAAAACAACACCGGGCAATCGGACAAGCACGGTGCCGTCTATCTAAGTGCTAGACGTTAAAGGTAAGCACCATGCTTCGGGTTCTCCTCTAACACTGTTAGTGAATGATGGCGTCCAACCAGCCTTTGAGTTTCGCTACACCATAGCCTCCTCTATACTTATAGAGGAGGCTATGGCTACACTTAATGTGCGAGGACTGGTCACCATGAAAAAGCAGATTCTGGTCTATCGGCTCTTGGTATACCTAGACGTGTTGGCAGTACAAGAAACTAAAGTGGCAGGGGAGGAGGAAACTGGAAGCAGGGTGCTTCGTTTCAAGTCGAAGTATTTTGGTGTTGTTAGTCATGATGTTGGAACATCCGCTGGCTGCATTATTTTTGTTAAAAAGTTACAGGGCCTTGTGATACAGAATTATTTTCCCTGTATGTCGTGTGGTGCGATTTTTCGTTGGACGAGGATGACTGGCGGGTCATTTGTGTGTATGCGCCAAACGCGGTTAACGACCGAGTCAGTTTCTTTTCGTAACATTTAAACGTTACGAAACAACTGGTTTTGCTAGGGTATTTCAATTGCGTACTGAGTGGGAGGGACAGAACGATAAACACTGGACCGAACAATAAGAGCGCCGCATTTTTGAAGGCTGATACACGAGCATGAAATTGTCGACGTTGCCGAATGTCTCGAAGGGGAACGCGAGGTGCAGTACACGCATTTTTAGGGCTCTAGTCATGCTCGCCTAGATAGGATTTACGTGTCCATTCAAATTATACCTGCATGCAACATTTACAATGTATTACCCGTTTCTTTCTCGGACCATTGCTTAGTCAAATACGATGTGGGCTTTAAAAAAAAAAAAACAAGTAATAGTTTTTAAATGGGACCTATGGAAACTTAACGCAATGCTCTTACGGGACGAGCCTTTTATAAATTTTGTGTCTGAAGCAATACGCGATCTTAAACTGTATGGTAACAATAACATAGGTGTAGACTGGGAACTACTAAAACAAAGCTTTAAAATAAAGGTAATTGAAAAAAAGCAGCGTGTTAAAATACCGCGGAAAGATGAGAGAGAGTGCGTTGAAAGCAACATTGCAGAAGATAACTGCGCTGGAAAACAAACAGCCTGGTTTGTTTAAAGATGACCTAATCAACATAAAACAACAGCTGGAGCAATTCGAGGAGCATCGCGGCGCGCTCGTTCGAGCCATAGCATGGGCCGTGGGTGAAACGCCCACGAAACGCGCGCTAGGAAGACGCATGCACGCCGCAACGAAGTGACCGAGGGAGCGTTGCATGTGCTTTTAACCGATATTGCGAGCGGCTCTTTGCATACAAGCCGGTGGATATAGAAGGGTACAAGGAACACTATCTGTCACGTATGCCTCAACTATCAGCCGAAACGAAGTCACTTCTAGAAGCACCTGCGGAAATTGAAAATGCTATAGTTAGTAACCTGAGCCCTAATAAGTCGCCAGGTCCGGATGGTCCTGGCGCAGCTCTTTATAAAACGTTCAAGAACGAGTTGGTGCCTTTGTTGAAAGCGGTGTTTGACGTGGCATTTGCGAACAACGCATTACCACCATCATTCTCGGAAGCCTATACCGTCCTTATTCCCAAGACGGGCCAAAAAGCAATGCTCAGACTGGTCACATCATACAGGCCCATTTCATTAACCAACACGGATTACAAAGCTTTAATGAAAGTTCTTGTAGGTCGACTACAGTCGGTCATTAAGGATCTTGTAGGACCACACCAGACTTGCGGTATAAAGGGACGCACTATCGCCACAAATATACACACGATGAGAGGCGTCTTGGAATGCTGTGACGATTATCAGTATGCTGTTGCCATTCTGCAGATAAATTTAGAAAAGGCTTTTGATTTTGTCCCACATGATATTTTGTTGTTAGTACTTGAACATGTGAATGTAGGAGCAATCATCACTGATGGGGTAGCTCTGGCGTACCGGAACTGCTCAACACGGCTGATTATTATTAAGACACTATTAAAATAAGTTTCTATTAATAATTAATAATAATTACGTTTCTATTAAAATATAGCGTTCCGTTCGCCAGGGATGTCCACTGAGCCCGCTTTTGTTTGCCATCTATCTAGAAAGCTTTCGTTTGGCAATCAGTAGCATAAGGGGCTTCAAACTCATGGAAGCAGAAGTGAAACTCTTAGCATGTAGCGGTGCGCTGCACATCGAAAGCAAGCATTGCAGGAGTAATCACCATTTTGGAAACACAACAGGGAGCACTGCAAATTGTAGTAAGTGTCTCGGTTTTTGGCATGATGAATGGCAGTCAACACCGGAAACTTTCGCCAACATTAGATGGATTAAATCGCCAGCTAAATACTTGGGCGTACCACTCGAACATTACCGTCGTAATGAGGACTACTGGCTCGAAGAAGTTGATCGAATCAAGGAAAAAACAACAAATTGGAAAGGCACTCATCTGTCGATGTTTGCGAAAGCCACTGTATGCAACTTGTTTTTAATAAGCAAGACATGGTACGTCATGCAAGTTTTCTGCTGTTCTCGTATAAATGTTCAAAAAATTCACAGAGTTGTGTTGTGTTTATTTGGGCATCAGAAAGGGAGAGATGTAGCCGTATGAACTTGTTTAGGCGAGTCAAAGACGGGGGGCCTGTCACATCTTTTCGTTAAACAGCTAGTGAACAGGTTTACATTCTTTCGAGACGTGCGTGACCCCTTTCTGTGCACTATGTGCCAGTTTCGACTGAGCAAGCATCTGCCGGCTTATGTGATAAGCAATTTAAGTATGCCTGGTGCTCTTCGAAGGTAACTAAGGGAAGTAGTTGACAGTGTCCGTTTTCTGACCGTACGTTTTTCTAACGATTACCTTTTTTCGGTGTCACGGAAGAAATTATTCAGGGATACACTTGACATGATCGTACCGGTTCCTATACGTACAGAGCCCTAAACCGTGGATGACAGGGACATGACGTTTTAAAGCGTGTTAAAAAAATGCCGGTGCAGCCAGGTACAAAATCCTTGTTCTTTAAGTTACATACCGGGACTTTGACGGTACGGGCCTTTTTACAAGAAAAGGGTTTTTATTTACCTCGGGGAGCAAACTGCCTTATATGTAAACAACTGGAAACAATCGACCAGGGTTTCTTTTTTTTTTTTTTTTTTTTCATTGTTGGGAAGGGGCTTAATTTTGGGACGTTGTTCAAAGAACACTACAGAAAGAATTGCCCTTAAATCCATTAGGTATTAGATTTTTAACTGTAGAAAATGAGGACGGACTGCCTTTGGACCTCATTATGCTAACGGGCCTCCACTGTTTGTGGCGGGCTCGAATGGCAGGGTTTTTTTTTTTTTTTTTTTTTTTTGTGAGCCTGACCGAAGGACTGCATGACTACTCTTCCGGGAGGGTGTTTCCACATTCATCGACGTAATTAAAGATCAGGAATGCCCCCCGGATTGGCTGACGAGGAATGAGCGCCTCGCAACTTTAAAAGAATTTTAAACCTGACATGACAGTGTCAGCCAAAGTGTGGCTGACCGCACAACATGTATGCATGCAAGTTTGAGAGTATGCAAAATTATGTATTGCTTTCTTTGGCAAGAATTGTTGCAATTGATGTCCACAAAATAAAAGCTCCGGCAATAAAGAAAAAAAAAAAAGCAGCGGTGGCTCAGTTAGTTAAGGCGTTGCGCTGCTGAGCACGAGGTCGCGGGATCGAATCCCGGCCGGGGCGGCCACATTTCGATGGAGGCGAAATGCAAAAACGCTCGTGTGCTTGCGTTGTAGTGCATGTTAAAGAACCCCAGGTGGTCAAAATTAATCCGGAGCCCTCCACTACGGCGTGCCTCATAATCAGAACTAGTTTTGGCACGCAAAACTCCAGAAAGAAGAAGTATTTGTTTCCGATGAGAAGCACTCTAATAACATTCCTGGTGTGCCGAGTGCCATTTATTTATTTGGTAGGCGCATGGGCGTGTACAAACAGTCACTTGCTTTTTGTGCAGACTTTCGCAGAAAATATGGGCCGAATGGGCAAAAAGGCCTTACAGGCAATAGCCACACCTCTCAACTTGTCCAAGGCAAAAGCTTTTCTCAAACTTGGGTATGCTTGGGTTGTCACCCACAGATGATCACGAAGCGGCTGCCCAAGCCATATTGGACTAAGTGCGTCAACTACCCATTTGTGCGTCGAGAGCAGTACGTCATGAAAATGACCAAACCGGTAAGTGTATCCTACCGCTGCATGGAGAAATGTCTAAAAATGTGGCGCACAAAGCTTTGAAAGAAGCTCAATTCAGAACTCACACGCGCAGACTGGACGAACCGCAATGATCATGAAGTGCGCGAAATAAACTTGAACGCGTGTTGAGTTGAGCGATTTGCACACTGCGGTATACACGGGCGATGCTGAAGACAACTTCCGACCCAAGGAGGCGATCCCGTCGCGGGAAGAGGTGTTGCCGATGAGCAAAGAAGGATGGCTGGACGTTGAAAGTGACCACCTCCGAGTGCGTCGGGTGGGCTTGACCGAGCGATTTATTTTTCCATTTAGGAAATGTTGCCAAATTTCGTTCTAAACCACTTGATCGGCGAATTGAATAAAACACAGAAGCGACAACGAGTGAGCCCATACAGTAACGACAGCGTTGATGCAATGCGCACATCGCATGTTCAGTCAAACGAAACAAGCATTTGCGAAAACGGGGGCATGCGTTCAGGCAATACTGAAGGCACACTGAAGAGAAAAATCTTGCAATATCAGCTCGTATACAATAAGTGTGGCCACCGAAATACTTCCCGCACGAGCTCGCCTAAACGCATCGCATTGTGACTGCACTTATCAAGTTCCGAGACCTTCGGGTTAATTACGGGAAATACACGATCACGTACGGCACGGAGCTTGCAGCGCCAAGCTCAAAAAACAATATTTTTCCATTCGGTTTGCCTTCCAGTAATGAAGCTCTCACCGTGAAATTAGTCCCGAACCAAGTCCTTATCTCTCCAAAGAGACTCAGTGTTTCTCTTTATTGTCCGTCTAAGACGAGCCGTACATGCGGAAAATACAAATTAATTTAATTATTAGCAAACAAACCCGAACACGAATATATAAAAAGAATAAAATAAAATTAATCAGATGCAGTGCCACTACTGTCCGTTAAGGAGCTACTGAAAGCTTTCAAAGCTGGCGCTTGGGAATCATTCCGCGGGCCAATAACGTTTTCTACAGTAAAATAAAAAATTCCACAGTTTCGCCCTAAGGGCGAAGCAATGAATGCGATAGCAACACAGCAATGTCATACGAAGTAAGGTGAGCGGCTTTGGTAGCAATATGAATTGTAGTAAACATGAGCTGATTAAGTAAGCAGGTGTGCTGCGGCGTAAGTAGACCGACATGAAGAGAGACTCGATGAGCACGAGAAGGCGCGTGTGAAACGGTGGTGTTGATGAGAAGCGCTTACCGTGGGCAGCGCGTGCGAAGGGACACACCTGTAGTGCTGCACTGCCTATCTGGGCAGCATTGCATGTGTAGCGTGCGTTGGAAAATGTGGCCCGACTATTACTAACTGTGGTGTGAGCGCGCACAAACAAACATGAATAGATCACACTGAATGACTGCAGACAACGACTGTCAAAACGCTGGCAGCAAGCAGATACGCCGCTGCGGGCGAATGTACGCGCGGTCTATCGCTTCAACGGAAACTGAGCGGCGAATGCACAGCGCATAAAGGTCTGAGCCGTGTGGAGATAACAGACGGTGCGCGCGAGCGACGAGCGCGGTTGTCGGCAGAGTAGAAGTGCGCCCCCCCCCCCCCCCCCGCTCCCTCCGGCGCTGGCTTCCCGCTTCCTTGCTTGCGCGTGGGAGATTGAGTGCGTCCGCTCTCCGTGATAGCGCGCGTCCCCGCACGCTTCCGCTCGGGCATACGGCACGCGGCGAAGATTTTATCTATACGGAACCTCACGGCGACGACGACGGCGACGGCAGAAATCCGGTTGAAGTGTCCATATAATTGCTATCGCAATAAAATAAAACGATCGTCAAGATCATTCAGCGTTGATCTCAAAGCACTTCTTTATAGTTCATAAAGAGGGCATTTCATAAGAACCTGCTCAACGTACACCCATAGGTGACCGCAAAAGGCAGTGTTACATGGCGTATCCAATAAAAGATGTGTACGCAACTTCCAATCTACACTGTTGAATTAAAGGGTCAACGCTACGGCCAGCACCAATCAGCACCGAGAATACTAAGTTGAGGTGAATCAAGCAAAAGGAAGTTATCCCTATAATTTGTAACAAAGACAGCGTTTTGCGTAACAGATTTACATAGCCGTGTTTAGACGAACTATAGCATATGCTTTTGTAAAGGGCGTCATCGCAACAGGTGCTGAACGTTGGGCAGCATCCGCAGCAAGCCACCATCCCCTGCGATGTCAACATGATCCACCGAAGCAGCTCTCTGCTGTGAGATTTTCTAAATCAGTTGGGCCGGCGCCACGCCGAGAAGGACTCTGTAAACATTCACTTGGAATCTGTCAGAAGTGGCCCAGACTATTCGACAACCACATTTTCAGCATGGAGCTCCACGGCCGTCACGTGTGAAAGTCGATCGGCGGCTTTCTCGCGTGCCAAGATATACAGTCACAGGCGTTGATGTCGACCTGTTCATAGCGGAAACATCGCCCTACTCCTCTTCCGGCCTTTTCTTTTTTCTTTTTTTTTTCTTTTTGCTCTCTAATCTTAATGCGAAACTTTCTTCTCCGAGTCAACCTAGGTTTGGCGTGTAGCTGACCACTTTCGTGGACCGATTCCAAGGATAGCGCAGTCTAAAATAAAAAAAAAGAAAGAAAAAGAAAGGCCACCAGTAAAGAGAAAGAAAACGTGGTTTCCATAGTCACCAAGCATGACTTCTGTCCGAATTAAATTAAAAGCTTTGTGACCCGAAAGAAAGTTCGCAGAAGTGCATAATTACTCAAGACGTCGTTCAGTATCTTGAAAAGTTGCTTTACATAATAAGCCGGGCATCATTTGCTTTAGATATGAGGTCGCACATATAACAGTGCGATGGCTCGCTCTGCCAGAGCCTCTTAGATAGCAGGCCTGTGCACTCTACTTATAGGCGTCATGCTAATGGGCCGAAATTTCTAGTGCCATGCCCGGCGTGACGAAAGCGGTGACGTCAATATCACCGCGGCTTACTCGATTCTATGGCAGTTGGGCAAGGCAGCATGACGTCACGAATCGAAGTGCACCGGCCTTGTGGTTGCTTTTAGGATGTTCTAAAGACGCACATTGCGCTCCCTAGGCGCATACGGATTCCTAAAGACGCACATCCCCAGTGCCACCATCATACGTATATGTAACCCGTGAGCAGAGGTATACGGACCACAAGGTCGCCGAAAAAAACTGAATTTCTCCGTAATTAACACACATAAACGGAAATTGACGAGTACACTGGAAAGTTCGCAATACCAAGTTTGGACTGCAGTCCTCAATTTCAAGTTTCATTCGCAAGCAGTTCAAAAAATCGGCTTTTTCGCGCAATCCCTGGTCCGTATACTTTTGCTCACAGGTGTACATATATGTGTACATAGGCACATAGAGAACCATAGGAACAACACATCGAAAGAACAGTAACCGTTCGCTGCAGAAAAATACGATTCGTACAACCACTCTACTATACCAAGCATGCTTCGCCTTACGTAGATGTCAACTCGAGTTAAGTCTGCTCAATCAGCGAAGCTATTTAAACCGGTGGTTGCGCTGTTAGGTGCACGCTGAAAAACCTCGCCGAGTGGTTGCGCCACATGCGTCGCCTAGCAACGCCTCGCAACAGCTGCGGGAACCGAGCCATGACGTCATCGTGCGCGCCGCATCACTTCATCTTAGCTCTGCCTAGCCATGACGTCACCACGCCGTGCGGATTGATTGGTCGCCACCGTGACGTCAGGGTCCTGCAGGGTATTTATAGCTCCGCGTCGCCGCCGCGTCGACATCGCTGCGGAGGAAGATCGCGATAACTATAGGCGCGCTGGCGCAGAACAGTCTGCGAGCCCGTCCGCTTTCGCCGTTGCCCATATATGTATACGCCATGCGTTGAACAGACGCGTTACACCTATACATTAAAAGGGGGGGGGGGGGGATAGCAAGCTGTATGGAAGTGCCTGGTAATTAAGCACAGTGAGGATGGAAGGTAACTAAAGGGAACCCAAAACGAGAGGATGCGCCACTCGGGCAATAATTACGCGTGCACGCTCAGACATATACCCGCTCCGCTGGCTACGATGGCATTAACGTGTTGGTTAAATTAGGTGGAAACTCCCTGAATGGGAACTGGGGCGCTATAACGTAAAGCTATTCCGAACTTTTCTATTCCAATTCTGCAATCAGCCCTCCGTGTTTGGTCAAAAAATTTCGGATCACTCCAATTTCGCCTGTCTGTCACGCGATGTCATTAAAACCGCGATAGCTCCCCATTTGATATGACGTGTACACACACTGACTGTGCATGATTAAACCGAACAAGGGAATAATAATTATTCCTGATCCGACACCTTTCCGCCATCAGCCCTCTGCTATTGGTCAAAGGTTTTCGGGCTGCGCCCACTTCGCCTGTCTGTCACGCGACGTCACAATACCGCGACAACTCACCGCGTCAAGTGACGTGTACGCGTTAAAAATGCATTAATACACCGAACAAAACTGATTTTTTTTTTCTGAACAGCCAGAGACTGCCCCGTTTCGAAAGGAATAGAAGACGGCTACCAGCCGATCGCTCAGGCGCTCGCTACTCGCACTTGCCGGTGAGCATGGATTTATTTGCGTATAATAAATCTTTATGCGTGGCAGTAAAACGTTATCGAGCCCTGTTGCCACGTATACGACAGCGCTCTGCCGACTCTTCCTTGCTGAGTATCCGTTTTAGCGGCATTCTTAACTTTCCGTTACACGCCGCCGCGATTTTCGACCAGCCACCGCAAGCCAAGTAAGGAGAAGCGGACCAATCGGAGACGCCGGCACCACACTCTCGTCCGGTTACCTATTTTCACTGCGCTGGCTCGGCCCCATCGAAACCCTCTCAACTTGAGCGTGCTCCTCGCCTCTTGTCAGCCAATTAGGTAAGAAAAACCACTCACTGTAGTCAATGTTCTTCGTTTTGAAAGCGAATAAAGGTGACGTCCTATAAGCGAGGAGAGCGTTTGATGGGGTTGTTCAGACAACGCTGCGGGTCACCGCCCGCTGCTTGCGTCGGCGGTTACGTAAATTTGACGTCAGGAGATTGGAAGAAAAACAGATTGGAATAATTTTACGTTATAGGGCCCCTGTTGAAGATATGCGTAGTATTATATTGTTACGGGGACGTACTAGACATGCTGGCCAAGAACATGCCGGCCGGAAGCACTTGAGGGCACAGGCTGAAGTTCAGAAGCGGGAGAACGACGTCATTATTCGTAACCGTGATCAGCGTATGCGGAACAGCAACGTTTCGGTTCAAAAGCACGTCGACGATGGGGCCAAGCACATAGTCACCGTCAGGAACCTGTGGCTGTGCGGTCACAGCGACGTAAGTGGCTGCCTCGGGTGACCGACGCACATCTTGAAGCGAGCGCAGGCGCGCTGGCGCGGTGCTTGGAGCATCGGCGAGTTGAGGCAATTCCAACTCAAGGACGCCGGTTGCGCAGTCGATGAGAGCATAATGGTTGGATAAAAAGTCCAACCCAAGGATAACGTCGTGAGGGCAGTTGTCGATCACAGCAAAGAGAACAGAAGTAGGGCGGCCGGCTATACTTAAACGCGCAGTACACATTCCGAGAACAACCAGCACGCCACCGTCGGCTACACGAAGCACTTGCGCAGTTGCTGGGGTGAGGACATTCTTTAAACGTCTACGTAGGCTAGCACTCAAGACAGATATGTGGGCTCCAGTGTCTACGAGTGCTTTGACAGGTACGCCGTCTACTTTAACGTCAATTATACTTCTTTTTGTGGGCACAGACAGAGGATTTGCTGCAGTAGTTGTCAATGCAGCACCACCTCCGAGGGCTGCAGTGCTTAGTTTTCCGAAAGAACGCGGTCGAAAGCCACAGGGGACGAAAGGCGACGTAGCTGCGGCGAACGGGAAGATGGCCGACGTGTTTGTGGTGAACGAGACTGTTGTCCGCGAGGCGATGGTGAGCGACTGTACCACGTGTTCCTGGCAGAGTTGTCGGCACTGTTAGACTAGGCGGAGGGCGAAACACGGCGGGAATTTCCATAAACACGGTTCAGGTTGGTCGGCGTGCGAGGTGTTGAGGGCAACGAGTTGCGACCGTATCGGGCGACATGACCAATACGGCGACAGGTGAAACATATCGGCTGGTCGTCCGCAGTTCTCCACTCAGTCGGGTTGCGATAACGCGGAGGGAAGCGTCGCGGTGGATCATACAGAGTAGAAGGGCGTTCGTTGGCTCTGGGGTTGGCGACAGCACAGACAGAATGTAAACCCATGCTTTCAAGTTCCTGGCGAACGATGGCTTGAACGAGCGGAACTGAAAGAGGGGTAGCGTCAGGGCGACGCGAACACAAAGCTGCGGGCGCCATCGCTTCCAGTTCACGTCGGACGATTCGCACCACGTTCTCTGATGGCGACGCATGCTGCTGTGCGGGCTGATCTTCACACGTCGACGTTGCGGCAATATTTGGAAGTCTGGCGAATGGTTGCAGGACGCGGCGGCTTTGGGCCTGCTCGAATTGTCGGCACTCTTTTATGATAGCATCAACTGAAGAACAGCCTTTGCACATGAGCAGATTGAAGGCATCGTCAGCGATTCCCTTCAGCACGTGCCCGACCATAGCCTCCTATATAGGAGGCTATGGCCCGACCTTCTCAGCTTCAGTCATGTCGTGATCGGCTTTACGACAAAGCGCCAGCACGTCCTGGATATACGAAACATAGGACTCTGTGGGGGTTTAGGCATGGGAGGCGAGTTCCTGCTTTGCGGCAATATTACGGCCGGCTGGTTGGCCAAACAACTATTTTAACTTCTCTTTGCATTGGTGCCAGCTGGTCAGCTCCTCTTCGTGGTTTTCGTACCACACCTTTGCCGTGCCTCTTAGGTACAACAACACGTTAGCTAGCATAAGCGTAGGATCCCATCTGTTGACTCCACTCACGCGTTCGTACATAGCCAGCCACTCTTCAACGTCGGCGCCATCGGACCCACAGAAAGTTCCGGGATCCTTGGCTTGTACAACCTCAACCGATGGGGACGACGACGTAGCTGGCGACGGTGACGTTGACGTTGAAGGCGCCAACGACATTGATCCTGCGTGCTCACCGTCAGTCATAGTGGGGACGGTGATGCGACGTCCACTGCGGAGCTCCGTTTCCAGCCTTGGTACCCCGCACCTCCACCAATATTTTACGGGGATGTTGGGAGTGTAGGCTGGATGTATTTACAATATATACACAAGTAGAGTTAGTGCGGTCAAAATAGCTGACCAGCAACAACACGAAGCAGCCAGTGTCTCTCCATCTTCTTTTTTTCTTTCCACCTATCCTTCCGTAACAATATGGCCGTCGGCGTGGTGCGGAATCTATATGTTCGGCAATATAAATTTGTGGTCATTTCTCTGCTCGTAGTCTTCACGCATACATAAATAAATAACGCATACTTGTCAAAATACCCCCCCCCCCCCCCCCCCCACACACACACACATCATTATCGCGCATAACACATTCCGTACCACACCAACTGCCATATATTGCTACGCTTATCTTGGACAGTTCCCATTCAGGGAGGTTACGCCTAACATTTTTTTTTTTTTTTTCGTTGAAAGAGACACTGATCATGGCCGATGTGGCGCAAGGGACACTGAACGGTATTGGAAGCGCCCTGTCAGAAACGCCCCAAAATAAATAAATAACAACTAACAAGTACACACAAAGAGCGGCCCAAACGGCTTAGAAGAGACACGCCGGGCGAATGCAACACGAGAAGGGCAGGTCCCGTGTGTTCGCCTTCAGTCGGCTTCCGTTGCTGGATCAACTCGTGCGCGCGCGGATCTAAATAAATGTACGCCACGTCTGGCAGTGTAGAATCTTCTTGGAATGAAGAGACCCGTGAGGAACGCTGGAACGAAGCTGACGCTGATGTCCGTATTACCCGCCGTGGTTGCTCAGTGGCTATGGTGTTGGGCTGCTGAGCACGAGATATCGCAGGATCGAATCCCGGCCACGGCGGCCGCATTTCGGTGGGGGCGAAATGCGAAAACACCCGTGTACTTAGATTTAGGTGCACGTTAAAAACCCCAGGTGGTCCAAATTTCTGGAGTCACCCACTACGGCGTGCCTCATAATCAGATCGTGGTTTTGGCAGGTAAAACCCCATAATTTTTTTGTTTTGTTTTGTTTTTGATGTCCGTACGTGTCGGCTGGCACGGGGTTTTCAGAGATAGCCCGGCGGGAAGCGCTTGGCGAAAATTACATTTAATGACATAAAAGGAGTGGGCTAAACTTTATTGTGAGCATCACCTTTGTAACAAAAAATGTACAGTTTCGCCCTAAGGGCGAAGCAATGAATGCGATAGCAACACAGCAGTGTCATACGAAGTAAGGTGAGCGGCTTTGGTAGCAATATGAATTGTAGTAAACATGAGAGGATTAAGTAAGCAGGTGTGCTGCGGCGTAAGTAGACCGACATGAAGAGAGACTCGATGACCACGAGTAGGCGCGTGTGAAACGGTGGTGTTGATGAGAAGCGCTTCCCGTGGGCAGCGCGCGTGCGAAGGGACACACCTGTAGCGCTGCACTGCCGATCCGGACAGCATTACATGTGTAGCGTGCATTGGAAAATGTGGCCCGACTATTACTAACTGATTGAACAAGCGTGGTGTGAGCGCGCACAAACAAACATGAATAGATCACACTGAATGACTGCAGACAACGACTGTCAAAACGCTGGCAGCAAGCCCATACGCTGCAGCGGGCGAAGGTACGTGCGGTCTATCGCTTCAACAGAAACTGAGCGGCGAATGCACAGTGTATAAAGGTCAGAGCCGTGTGGAGATAAGCGACGGTGCGAGCGAGTGACGAGCGCGGTTGTTGGCAGAGAAGAAGTGCCCCCCCCCCCGCCCCCTCCGGCGCTGGCTTCCCGCTTCCTTGCTTGCGCGTGGGAGATTGAGTGCGTTCGCTCTCCGTGATAGCGCGCGTCCCCGCACGCTTCCGCTCGGGCATACGGCGCGCGGTGAAGATTTTATCTATACGGAACCTCACGGCGACGGCGACGACGACGGCGACGGCAGAAATCCGGTGGAAGTGTCCATATAATTGCTATCGCAATAAAACTTCAAACGTCATCGTACATTTTTTTAAAACTCCGCTCACCTCCAAGACCCCAACGAGCGCTGGCCACACGCTGCAGTGGCGGTGCGAATAACATAGAGCATCCTTTCTTTAATTTGTTTTATTACGATAGCAATTATATGGACACTCCAAGCGCATTTCTGCCGTCAGCGCCGCTGTCGCCGTGAGGTTCCGTATAAAGTCCAAGGGCGATAATATCGACGCCGCGCGTCGTGCACTGTGTGTGCGAGTGAAAGCGTATACGGGGGAAGCCGGCAATCGCGGCTTAATGTAGCGAACGCGAAGGAGGAAGGCAGACCGGAAGCGCGCGGTTGTCTATCGCGCGCGCGAGGCGACGAAGAGGGAGGGCGTTCTGCTTAGTTCTGCTCCGTCGGCTGCTGCTCACAGCGCAGCCGCACCGTATCTTGAAAGCGATCTGCGATGCGGGCGAAGTGCGCGCCCGCGCTGGCCTCATCTTCAAAGCGATCTGCGATGGGGACAAAGTTCATCATACGGATTACAAGAGTGGCCACTCCAGCCTAAAAGCGGCCGAGCTACGCAGCTTCATGCCGCCCGCTAGAGGACAATACACACTCCCTGTCTCCAAGGAAACGAGCGTACTAGTTATCTACACTAGCAACTTTTCTAGTGCACTATAGATGGCTTGCACTGACGTCATTGTAGCCGCCATGTTGGTGCACCGGCACGGTGATAAGCTGGGTCCGTAACGTCACGGGAAAGCTTTCAATAAGATGGATTGGACTAAAGTGTTCGTAGTCGCCATGTTGGTGCCCCAAAACGGTGATAAGGTGGGTGCGTGACGTCACGTGAAAGCTATCAATACGTCTACTTATCTATGTGGCTGTAGACGTAGATGTTATCAACGGGATCAGCCGGCCATGAGCGGTGGATGATAAGACTAGTATATAGAATAAAGCAAAACGCATCGCTGCAACATATCGGCCGTAGTGTGATCAGGCAAGGCGACGCTACAAAAGATGCGCGATAACGTCAGCGTGGTCTTTGCTGGGTTCGTCTGCCAGAACGTCTGTCTGCTTGGCTGCTGCTTGGTAAGGCGGCCTTCATTACGTTCTTTTTTCCCTTCATTACTTTGCAAATTGCTTATGTGTTTGTCACTTCAGCCATAAGTTGACATTTGTCGCATTGTGCTGTTCGGCGCAGAGAGCTTTTTTGTGTTCTTCACTTCGCGCAGGATGTTCGTGGATTGCTTCACATTATGTAATAAACAGCAATTTCAAATGCTGCGCAGCACGTTTGCGAGAAAATCGTTTCTTGGCGCGAGAAAGTGAGTCGGCACACGCCGGTATATGTAGTCTGAATTCAATGTACGTGTGTGCAATTGTGTGAAAGAATGCAGTTATGCTTAGGATCGTTATTCGTGGCGTGCGAAGATTGCTTGAAGCCTTTGTTAAGAGCGCAATTAGAGAGAACTTGCGAATTGAGAAGAATGTTTGTAAGCTGTGGCTACGACGTATTCTGAATAAAACACTCCTGCCTCAGCAGTGCATGCATGGCACCAAAGGTGGCTTTTCTTTTTTTTTTTTTTTAGCTGCGACAATTGCACGTGACGCTTTTCGCGAAAGGGCGATCTGAAGTGCCTAGGCGAAAATTTGTGCGAAGGCGGGAGAGAAGGCATAACCAATACTTTTATTTTTTCAGGTCATGCCGTCCGGAGTCAAGTACTACGGGAATTACTGCTGTGTTGCGTGGTGCAGTGACAACGACAGGACAGAGCGTGGTTGGCTGACAGCTGTAGGGAGCAGCCTTCATTCCTTGTTTGCTATGCAGCCCGAAACTACCACTTAATAAGCAAGGTTAGGCTTCAAAGGATGAGCGTTGTTTTCCTCTTTAATGCTAATGCTGTCTTCTGCAGTTTTACTGTTCTGTGGGGTTTTTCATAATAACGCCTGTTTATTCATTTTGTGAAATTTATTCTCAACATATGGCAGCTGTATTGGCATGTCTTGCACTTTGCAGTGCAACCATCTTTCTGTGCTTGCGTTCATCGAACGTTGCGAAAAAAAGTGTGCATGTGCTTAATGAAAATATGACTTGAAAATAAAATGTTTCATCTCTTCCAACACTTGTCATGTTTATTTAAAATGTCTGCATAAACACACAGTGGCGTCATGTGCTTGCTGCTCTGGCGGTCCAGCTTACACGAAGCTACTCGATGCACCCAAGCAACTCGTTAAAAAAATCGAAATATAGCCTCCGGGAGGAGCACTCGTACGGACGCGATCTTGGAGGCCGTGTAATTTTTCTATTCACCAAAAAATAGCCTTCGAGATTTGTTTTCCTGCGGTCCCAATCTGTGAGTCTGTGTAGATTCCACACATCCGCTAGGTGCGCTGCGAACCAAAATCGGCTAAGGTCCCTGTATTTTTCAAAGGTAGCGCAAACTCCTCCTCTCCGCGCGGTTTCCTCCTCGCCCCTCGCTCTCGGCCGCCATTAGTGAGCGAAGCGCGCGGCCGCTACCGCCCGCTTCATTTCGTATCGCATGCGGCACGTCGAAGCGCTTGCTTGAAACGCGACTGTTCTGGGCGCGTTTTCACAAGGCTGTTCGTACGTAAGATATCTTCGTAAGATATGTACTACTTTCAATTATTAGTAGAATCTGCGTCGCTCAAACGAATAAAACGAAAGCTGCGGCACCAAGTGCGTATTTATGTAAAAACGTTGTGAGGCGAGAAGGTGGTAAAAACTTCCGACGCAGCTCGACGAGTGTCCCGTTCTGATGTAGTCGAAAACCGAGCCGCCCCCAGAGGCTCCGGCAACAGTCACCAACGCCGCACGCGTTTTGTGCGAACGCGGGCATAACGCCGACGGCGTCGACAACAGTTCTGCGTGTTGCCGGTGCTGCTGCATGTCCAAGTTCATACAGCTGATAAAGCTACTATCATTACTCCGTATAGCTCTCTACAAATTTGCTATCGCAATTGATGCTTCGCCTTTCGGGTGAAACTGCGACAACTTTTTTGGTTCGAGCTAAGCGTCAGTATTAAGCCTCCGTTGATCGGAAAGGCTTCCAGGAGCACGTATACACAAAAGGGTTTAGTAGCGATCGACTTACCTCGCAAAGCCTCCCTCGGTGGCAGTCAAAGTTCTTTCTTCCGATACGGTGGAGCCATATCGCTCGCCGTTTGAGGTCTCGTTTGCCACGAGGAACCGCAAAAAGTTTGCCCCCCTTGGCAACGCTATTTGAACAACCAACAGCACAGCAAGTCGGCATCGTGCTGGAGGCGAGCGCGTCTTCAAAAATGTAGAAAGCCTACGCTCACGCACAGCGCACATGTGTCGCGGTGTTTCTACGCTCACTAATGGCGCCGTTTTCCCGCGAAAACGAAAGCCGCGCGGGGGTGATTAGTCACGTGTCAAGCCTCGTCCAATGGGAGAGCGGAAAACGGCGGAGAAGTCGGGGGAGGGGTAGAGGGCGGGGAGGAAATTCTCCTTTCCTATTCGAACAATGGTTTGCGCTACCTTTGGAACATAGAGGGACCTTAAAATCGGCTAGAGTGACAATGTAGGCAGGAGGAAGGCTCGGGCCGAGGCACTCGGCCGCCGCCTTAGCAGCAAGCCAGCTATATACGTGGACGCTGCACAGGAGAGCGCTCACACGTTCACAATTGCAGCAGTCAACAACGAAGGCCAGACAGTGAGCTCACGTAAAATAAGCGCAGGCTCCATTCACGAAGCCGAGGAAGCCGCAATTTCGCTTGGTATAGCAGCATCGCGATACAGCTTCATAATATCGGACTCTATGTCAGCTATTAGAAGTTATATGCAAGGGTCGGTAGGCCCACGAGCCTCCGAAATACTGAGCGGTTCGAACCGGCTGGCAAGGTTACGCTTATCTGGATGCCGGCCCACTCTGGGAATGGCGGGAACGAAATGGCCCACCGTGCTGCCCGAGAACCGGGCGGTGGAGGCATGTCCGGGACCGCTACCAGGTGGAACGACACCCAGTCACAGCTACAATGAAATTGTCAACGCGTACAGGGAGGACCGGCGGATATAGACGTTTTCACGAGGGCGCTTCCGACGGTCTGGCGGGGAGAGTAGGTGTCAGTGTTGCCTGTTCGGTCTGGACTGTGAGCTTGCCTTGCGCTTGCATTGCGGAGTGGTAGCCTTCCTTCGATGTTTCCGTTTATTTTTGCGATAGCAATTATATGGACACTTCAACCGGATTTCTGCCATCGGCGTCGCCGTCGCCGTGAGGTTCCCTATAGATAAAATCTTCGCCGCGCGCCGTATGCCCGAGCGGAAGCGTGCGGGGACGCGCGCTATCACGGAGAGCGAACGCACTCAATCTCCCACGCGCAAGCAAGGAAGCGGGAAGCCAGCGCCGGAGGGGGCGGGGGGGGGGGGGGGGGGGGGAGCACTTCTTCTCTGCCAACAACCGCGCTCGTCACTCGCTCGCACCGTCGCTTATCTCCACACGGCTCTGACCTTTATGCGCCGTGCATTCGCCGTTCAGTTTCCGTTGAAGCGATAGACCGCACGTATCTTCGCCCGCTGCTGCGGCGTATGCGCTTGCTGCCAGCGTTTTGACAGTCGTTGTCTGCAGTCATTCAGTGTGATCTATTCATGTTTGTTTGTGCGTGCTCACACCACGCTTGTTCAATCAGTTAGTAATAGTCGGGCCACATTTTCCAACGCACGCTACACATGCAATGCTGCCCGGGTCGGCAGTGCAGCGCTACAGGTGTGTCCCTTCGCACGCGCTGCCCACGGGAAGCGCTTCTCATCAACACCACCGTTTCGCACGCGCCTTCTCGTGGTCATCGAGTCTCTCTTCATGCCGGTCTACTTACGCCGCAGCACACCTGCTTACTTAATCAGCTCATGTTTACTACAATTCATATTGCTACCAAAGCCGCTCACCTTACTTCGTATGACATTGCTGTGTTGCTATCGCATTCATTGCTTCGCCCTTAGGGCGAAACTGTGACATTTTTTTATCGCGAATGACTTACACCCGTAAATATTGGCGTATATACTCATCAAAAGGCTACAGGCCAGCATTGTGCACTGTGCAGTTTATGGGTGCACAAACGACCAGTGGAAAATTACGATTTTGGTGACTAAGTGTGTCCACTAGAGCACTGCACGGGCTCGGGCTTACCCGAAAGCCCGGGCCCGGCCCGGCCCGTGGTCCGGGTAAAACAGTTTTTTCACGGGCTCGGGCCGGGTTCGGGCATGGCGTGTGCTTTTAGGAGCGAAGTTCCTTATAG
This sequence comes from Dermacentor silvarum, assembly GCF_013339745.2. Lineage (NCBI taxonomy): Eukaryota > Metazoa > Arthropoda > Arachnida > Ixodida > Ixodidae > Dermacentor > Dermacentor silvarum. Next base: position 2,047,338 of record NC_051163.1, on the reverse strand, counting down.
CGGCACCCGTTCCGTCCCCGTCGTAGTAGTAGTAGTGTGTAACCAGTCTGAGAAAAATGAGAAAAAAAATTCCGAAGTTGTGTCCGTAGCACGGAATCGAACCAGGGACCCCTCGCTTCCGAGCGCGCGGCGTTAGCCCACTACGCCACGAAGCGCACATAGACACACGCACCACGATGGCAATAAATACCCAACATTAACGAAAGGCCGCGTTTCTAGCGCGTTTCTAACGCGTTTGTGCTAGCGCGTTACGGCCTGTGTAAGAAGCTGGTGTAAGACGCTGTGGCCTCTCCGCCTTACCTTCAACGCGTTTCGAACGCGCTGCCCAAGGCGGTGGCAAGTCAAGTTCAAGTCGAGGAGCGTTTATGAATACGGGGGGTATACTCTCTCAGCAGTCATGTGATGGCGTCGGCAAACGCGGTGCACGTTCCGGCATGTGTAAATGGCTGCGTAAGACGCTGTGGCCGCTCCCCCTTACTAGAGAGTACTGCACGTTTCTAACGCGTTTGTGCTAGCGTCCCCTTAAGCGGGAGATCCGATGATTCCCTCCGGAGCTTCGCCCACTCATCATCATTCACCCCGTGGATATGCTGTGATTTTTTTTACCCGGGCCGGGCTCGGGTTTCTTGACGCGGGCCCGGGCCGCGCTCGGGCTTTCTGGTGGTGCGTATGTAACGTGCAGCGAGTTATTCTCGGGCGTCTCAACTCTGAAAAACATTATTTTTCGGTCTCGGGCCGGCCTCGGGCCTAAGGTAAAGGGGTGGCGGGCCGGGCCGGGCGGGTAACGTAGATTATTTCCCGGCCCGGGCCGGGCCCAGGTCTCGCCATAAATGTTTTGATCGGGCTCGGGTGGGCAGCCCAACGTAAAAACGGGCCCGGGCCGGGCCCGTGCAGTGCTCTAGTGTCCACAACACAGCACTCCGTGAGACCACTGCTGCGATGTGGTATGTTCAGGCTTCGCCGGTTTCCTGCATCACCTAAGGACTTGGCATTTCAGTCTAATGTGAACCAATTCACACATCAGTAAAATACCGCATTTTGGTAAACTCTTTTCGGCACATTTCCCAATAGGTTGCGAGAATTATCAGCTCTTCGATGCAATATTTTCTCGTATGTATTGGCAGAGGCTACATTTGTTATTATTGCGATAGCAATTATATGGACACTCAAAAGCAGATTTCTGCCGTCGGCGTCGCCGCCGTCGTCGCCGTCGCCGTGAGGTTCCGTATGACGTCAATGGAGATGAAATCGTCGCCGCGCGCCGAACGCTGTATGTGCGAGTGAAAGGGCGCGAGGGGCGCGCGCTTTCACGGGGAGTGAACGCACGGCGGAGAACAAACGCGCGTTCTGCGCCGTGCTCGCTTAAGGGCTGCAGAAGTAGGCGTCTCTTTCCTCCTTTACAATCACCATATATCTAGAGCAAACGCGCCTTCTTCCGACGCGCGAGAGGCCGTGGGGGAGGGAAGGGAGACGACGTTTAGCTGCGGCACCAAGTGCCTATTTATATCAGAGGCTCCGGCAACAGTCACCAACGCCGCACGCATTTTGAGCGAACGCGGGCAAAACGCCGACGGCGTCGACAACAGTTCTGCGTGTTGCCGGTGCTGCTGCATGTCCAAGTTTATACAGCTGATAAAGCTACTATCATTACTCCGTATAGCTATCTACAAATTTGCTATCGCAATTGATGCTTCGCCTTTCAGGTGAAACTGCGACAACTTTTTTTTTCTTTTAAACACGACTTCATTCCAGTGCCTAATACGGGGGTCACACGGCGCACTTTTGATCGTGATCGAGCCCGATATGGGTCGAATTTCTTTGTCGCGATTGGCTTCTTTGCTCAATCTGTGGAAGGGAGCCAATTGCGGTCGAACATTCCGATCCATATCGGTCTCGATCGCTATCAAAAGTGGCCGTGTGACACCGGTATAAGACAAATTGGAGCACTCTGCGAGAGAACTAGTCAGTAAATACACTTCGCATCAATCTGGAAAAATCTTGTCCTATGGAAGACGTATGCAGACCCTGTGTCCACCAAAACATTGTCTCTGTGTTCACACGCACCCTGCGCGGCCCTGCCCATAAAGTTAATTAACTTCAACAGTGGTGCTGCATCGAGCACACCCATCTTTGAGCGTTGTCTATGTGCTTGGGCAGCAAGAGAATGCAAAAACGAACATGTGAACCTTATCAGCGCGGTCTAGCGCCAGTGCTAGAGTTCGGGAACCGTAATTCGCTAACTGTGCGTGGCGTACAAACGCGCTAAATGAGCCCGCGCAAGTAAGAACGTAAAAAACGGTATTCCCATGGGTACGCGGACAATAGCATCGTGCTTGCAAGAATAACAGTAAAAAAATAAATTAAGTGAAATACTTACGTGGTGCAGTGACCGCTTCACTGACCACTAAGCGCTTTTCACTCACGGTCAGTAGTGGTTTACAGTCATATGCATATGTATTTATTCGACAATTGTTAAGACTCGACATTACTTTATTATGAACATAGCACAGTGAGACGGTGTAAGGGAAACAAGAGAAAGAGCAGAGATGCGGCCCTAACGCTGCAATATTATTGGCTTATTTTGCTTCAGAGATAGCGCACACGAACAATTCTTGCCGTACGCCATATCTTCAATACAAACTTCGCGCACGATCTACGTTAAGGTCCACCGTGAGCGAAGCTTGTTCCAGATTCAGACATTCGAAAGAAAAGCCATTCAAGGTAAACAAACGTAAAAAATAGGTAAACAAATATATCTTTATAACAAATTCTGTTATAATCCATATTGGGATTGACAGTGTGTATAAATAAATACTAAATACTAAAAATAAAAATCTAGCCCCTGGGCTGTATCAGTTGCGCTGGCATCTGCGATCACTGTCGCGCGTCGGTTCGCTGCAGGTACCGCGCTGCTCGATCGCCACGCTTATGCTTTCACATTTGGTTATAAGCACCCTGCACCGCACCAGATCCAATAAATTTTGCATGATGGAGCTGTTCAGTTGCGTCGGAAGCGTATGGAATAACCACCGCATATCTACCAAACACTGACACGCGTCGCCGGGCCGCCGGCGCCTGCATGGTTCTAAGCATTGCCCGACAGCTACGTACGCGCCTGCTTTCGCTAAATAAGGCAACCCTCAACCGCGAAACGTCATGGTGATCAGATTCAATCGACGATACGGTCACATGTGCCCAGCAATAACGATGAAATATACCGCTGATTAGCACGCCAGGTCTCGACGAAGCAGACGCGACTGCTGCCGCTACCGACGACGAAACACCATATCCACTGGCTGGGCTTGCTGTTGCCATAGCACACGACACTGAGCGCTCACACGAGCACGTGAAACATGTAACAAGTCAAGCGGCACAAGACAAGCGAAGCGGAAGAAAACAATCTAAATAATGCGCAGCGAAGATCACACAACCGAAATGCGGCCGGCCTGCTCTCGCAAGGCGCACAGTCCAAAATGGCGGTATAAGATGTTGTGACGCTAGACGTCGCCCGTGTCGGCCAATGGCGCTGCTCAAACGTCGGTTTGTGAAAAGGTCTATATCCACCACCGGATTCTTCCCTTAGTAGAAAGCAAGCCACGGATCTCCGCAGGGCGCAAACATCTACTGTTATGTCCCCCAAAATTCTATCTTATCTATCCAAAGGCGACTATAATTCAAAATGTAAATATTGCGACACAGATCCAGCTGATCAGAATCATATTCTATGGGGTTGTAGGAATAATCCTCCCCCAATAAATCTGCTACGGCAAGCTCCCTCACAGGAGGCGTGGGACTCCGTACTAAAATCTACTAACGCTCAAACCCAAGCCGGGCTGGCGGACTGGGTGGCGAAGGTCGCGGCCAGCTGGACGCCACTCTAGCCCCCTCTGCCTGACCTCGGCTTCCCCCTCCCCTTGTCTTCAATAAAGTTTATTTCCTCCTCCTGCCTCGATGCGCGCGCCGGGCATCAAGGCACCCTAAAATCGGCCACAGGGGCCTATGGAAGTGTCCTCTCTTATCCTTGTCTGTTACTCTATGGTTCATCCGCCGAGTGCCGGTAGCTTCATACGGGCTCTGCTTTCGCCGCTTAGTTCGCGTTGAAGCGAGACCAATTGGTCAATTTGCTGCTGGCTCTCACTCCGGTGTTTTCACAGCGAGTTTCCGCGGTCATCGAGCGAGACGTGTTTACCTGTGCGCGCGTGACACCGTGCTTGTCTATTTAGTTAGTAAGTAAATGTTTACAACTTTATACTGCCAATTAAACTACTGCCGTTGTTTCGTATAGCTCTCTACTAATTTGCTGTCGCAATCGCTGCTTCGCCTTTCGGGCGAAACTGCGACTTTTTTCATTTAACGAGCACTTGCCACCCATCTCCCAAACATTCATGCCTGCAACAGCGATGAGGCACGACGTTAATTTTATTTAGCATTTTCTTCACTACATGCTTTAGATTTTAGGCGGGTCCAAGCAGGGTAGAATTAAAAAGAAAACATGTTCAAGTTAGGTTACGCAGAGGAGGAGGAGGAGGGAAAAATTTATTTTCGTCAGATGCAGAGTTGTTTGAATTACTGGGCTTCTTCTGCTAGGCGGCGTGAGGTGGCCGTAAGCCCTTGACTTTCGGCGACCTCCAAAGCCCAGCTGACGGTCCGCAGCTGGACCGTGAGATCCGAGCTGGACACCGCTATCTCCCAGTCCGAAGTGTTATTAAGTTGGAGTTCCACCCTAGGTTCGAGCCCGGGGTAGTCGCCCAATATATGTGTCAGGTCCGCTTTATAGGCGTCCTAGTTTTTGCATTTAGGTGAGAAGCAGCCCGGATATATTAGCGAATACTTGTAAGGGTTGGCAAATGAGCCAGTCTGCAACTGTTTACAAGTCACCTGTTGCAATTTATCCAATGATTTATGTGGAGGGGGTATTTTTGTCTACCTTCGCGGTAGTGCATAGTATTTCGTGGAACGTCACCATGCGATCCCTCGCTGAACCCAGGTCGAGGCTTCCCACCGCCCGGCTCACGAAACCTCGGGCATAATTGTGGGCAGCCTCATTTCCTGGGTGCGAGAAATGTGCCGATAATTTGAATATGACGATCAGGTGGTGGAGATTTGTTTAGAATTTGCATGGCCGGTTTGTGGATTTTGCCGTAACTGCAGTTTTGGAATCGCTAAAGATTGTTTCCGCGGTGGTGCCATTTATAGCCAGAGCTATAGCTGCCTCTTCTGCTTCCTCTGCATGCATGCAACTAATTGTTGATTTAGCTCTTGCTCTCCTTCTGTCCTTGTGATGTTCAGGATGCATGTTTTTTTTTTGGTATTGGGTATATCCTTAAACTTCTCTGGTATATTAGGGGAAGTTCACTTATTGAGGTGCGTGTGGATCCAAATCGGATCCCCGGATCCTCCAGTATGTGTCTCCCTACTTGAGTTTTGGATAGCCTCTCCAGCTGGGCTAGGCTGTGTGCCTCGACCAGCTCCTCTAGGGTATTGTGAATTCCCAATTCAAGGAGCTTCTCATTAGCCGTGTATCTAGTGAGATTAAGGGCTAATTTGCATGACTGTCTAATTAAGCAATCCATTTTCTTTTTTTCAGCCGGGTAGAGGTGCAGGTAAGGAAGGGAATATACTATGCGGCTCAGGACGAAGGCTTGGACAAGTTGCCTGAGATCCGCTTCCTTCATGCCTTTATGCTTGTTTGCTACTCGCTTAATTAGCCTGTTTGTTTGGCTAACGCATCCTATGATTTTGCTCAGGGTGAATGCGTTCTTTCCGTTGTTTTGTACGTGCATCCCCAGAATGCCAAGGGTCTGCACCTCTTGTACGCACGTACCATCATCACCTTGATGTCCGGGTGAGGTGCCTTTGCGCGTGGTTGAGTCCTTATAATCAGAAGTTTTGACTTTGGGGGGGGAGCATGACAGACCTCTTTGATTCGCATGATATGACACTCGGTCTGCTCCTGCTTGCAGTGTTTCCTCTATCTCACTATCACCTCTGGTATTAGCCCAGAGGGTGATATCATCAGCGTATAATGCGTGTATCAAACCAGGGATTGTGCTAAGTGCGGTAGCTATAGCGGTATAAGAGAGACGTTAAATAGGAAGGGGGATATTATTGATCCCTGTGGAGTTCCTTTGCTGACAAGTTGCAATATGGAAGATGCGACGGAGCCTAGCTGGAGTTCGGCAGTCCTGTAGGAGAGAAAGGCTTTGATATAGTTGTATGTTTTGTGCCCGACATTGAGTTTCTCCAATGCAAGCAATGCATGATTGTCTCATGCTTAATGTTGTCAAAGGCTTTTGTTAGACCTAGGGCTAAGACAGCTCTAGTTCTTTTCCTGTGAATAGGGTGAAAGACTTCTTCTGAGAGTCTTAGCATGATATCTTGTGTTGATAGATTTGCTCTAAAGCCTATCATGGTGTACGGGAAGTCATTCTTGTCATCCATGTGAATCTGTAGCCTGCTTAAAATTACGTGCTCGAGCACTTTGCCTAAGCAGGAGGTGAGAGATATGGACCTGAGGTTCTGCAAGTCAAGCTTCTTTCCCCGTTTCGCGATGAAGACGATCTTTGCATGCCTTCAGATAGGTTACGCAAAGTAAAAATCTGGCATATTGTTTTAAACGTTCCACTCTTTTATTGTTTAAGCAAAAAACGGCGACGGCAGAAATGCGCCAGGCGTGTCATATAACTGATTTCGCAATAAAACAGAAATTAATAGATGGCAGGTTTCCTGTCAAAAGTTTCAAGGCTGAGCAACCGATCGCTTGTGCTCCGCTACATGCCTTCGTTTAACCCCAGAAAGGTTGCCCGCAGCTGTATAACTTGCCCATTGTGTTTTCAGCGCCGAACAAGCTCGCCCGTCCACTACCTCGCATCTGTTGCAGGAAAGAAAGTGTTGCAGGAACCACTCCGCTGTTTTCGCTGAATGCGCCATAGTCGTGGCCTATCGAATACCTTTTCCTTGTGGCAAGTCCTACGACCTACGTGTATGTATAAAGCGAGCCACTGCGTCAACGACCGGTCATGGGAACATGCGTTAGTAAAAAGAATAAAAAGTCGCTGTTTCGCCCAAAAGACGAAGCATCGATTGCGATAGCAGATTAGTAGATAACTGTACGAAGTAAGGATGTTAATTTTACCCGCCGCATAAACTTGCAAACATTCGCTTACTAACTAAATTAACAAGCAAGGTGTCACGTGCGCACATGTAAACCTGAATGCATATCCCTCGATGACCGCGGAATCTTGCTCTCAAAACGCTGGAGTGAGGAAGCGCGGCCGCAGCAGCTAGCGAATTTACCTTTATGCTGTCCCTCGCTTCAACGCGAAGCTACCGGAACTAGGCGAATTTTGTCCACATCGCAGATCGCTTTAAAGATGAGGCCCGCGCGGGCGTGCACTTTGTCCACGTCGCAGATCGTTTTCAAGATACGGCGGTCGCGCGCCGCACCGTAAGCAGCAGCCGCCAGAGTAGAACGCCCCCATCCCCTCCTTCGCCTCACCCCCGAACCTCGCGCACGACAGAAGACGGCGCGCTTCCACCCCGCCTTCCTGCCTCGCGCTCGAGAGATGGAGCCACGATCGTCGGCTGACCCTCGCAAGCTTTCACTCGCACATAGAGCGTATACATACGGCGCTCGGCGACGATGTTATCGTGTTTGGACATTATACGGGAAATCACGGCTACGCCGACGGCAGAAATGCGCTTGGAGTGTCCATATAATTGTTATCGATCGCAATAAAGAATGTGCAGAACGATTGAAAAGCGGGCGAGTTAGAACATATCCATTCTTGGGTAGCGCACACACATACGAAACAGGAGGAAGAAGACACGACCAGCGCTTGTCCTGTCTTCTTCCTCGTGTTTCATTTGTGTGTGCGCTGCCCAAGAATGAAAAAACATTCACAAAAACACATAAACAACAAATCGGCGAATCTCCCGCATATGTGTGAATCAGTGATAAGCAAACCTTTTCTTGGATGTTTGCTAAAATGTCCTCATTTCTTGACTTGTTCATCTGCGCGCGCTCACGTGGAGGCAGGACGACCGAGGAGGAAGACGTTCTATTCAGCCACCCAACTACCGCATATCTATTCTGTGCACCTCACTTACTGCTCCTGGCGAGTCACATATAGTAAAAAATTTGCATTCATTGGTTCCAAGTCATTTGCGGACTTTGCGATTAGTATGGGTACCTGGCCACAAAGGCATATTTATGAATGAAGCGGCAGATAGCCTGGCAAAGGCTTCCATTACAGGCCCTGTATGTTCCCATCTTCCAACGACGGGTTTTATAACGTCTGCCAGGTTTAGAAGAAACACCCTTATGGCATCAAAATCAGATCTAACATCATCCACCGAACTGCACCACTTACAATTCCCTTGGAGCAGGAACTTTTGCAAATCCAGACAAACAGAAGTGGCATTAACAAGACTACGATGACGAGTCCCCCGCCTAAATTTCTACATGCACCGATCTCGTCTGGCGATCTCCCCATTTGTGCCATTTCTGTAACGAATTCGAAACGATCGACCATTACTTACTGGACTGCCGGCGTTTCTCCTCCCTAAGAAAAAGAACATTGCAAATTGCAATGCGACAGCTCGGCCTACCATTGAACACTCCGGAACTGCTGTCTTTCGGAGCTTCTGTGCTTGGACACTCACACAGGAATGTATGCATCGCCATAGAGAAATTCGTTGTTGAATCAAACCAGTTCCATTGTTAATCATATTAATCTATTTATCATTACCTTATTGCCTTTTGTACTAGTATGCCTACTTTTTATATATTTATTGTCCACTGAATCGTATTAGAATTTATTCGCTTTATTATATTTACCAAAATTAGACATTGGCTAAATTTATAGCACGTATATAAAATGTGCCCGACTCTTGGTCGTGAGTGGGCTGATAAGGTCATCATCTATTCTGGAGGATTGACCACCCCGTGTCACATGTGCCAAGTGCCGGCGTATACCCAGCGGCACATATCCAGTGAGTGACCCAAGTTGTCTGTTCGAGCATAGATGATCGTGCGTTGACTCCGTAGAACCACGGCGACAACCACGGGCATGGTAAACAACGCCAGCTCCGGTGGCAACCCGTTGGTCACCATCGAACGGGCCTCAGCTGTCATCGCTTCGACCGCGTTCATGCGCCGTGCCGCGGGTGGGCTCCCCTTGGTGTCTCCTGACACGGGACGACCGAACGGATAAAATTGTGTGGTGGATCGACAGCTTCAAGTGAACTTCCTACATGTACACGATGTAAATATATAAACGTTCGTTTCAAACGTCCAGGATGCCAGGCCCATGCCTACGATCTCGACTCTCAACGGTGCATCAAGTTGCCACACATTCGGCCCCCGGTTGCAACAATACCCACATAGCCAGTGACAAATACCAAGCGGCCCAAACACTCGGCAAGACGGCGCTCAGAGAGCAACAGTACGGAAAGGAACGCCAACTTCCATCTAAAACGAAGATATAGTTTTAGCGTGCCCCGTATTCCGGCAAACGCGGGCGGGAATCACCGGCTGAGCGGAGGAGTAAACGTGAGCGGCTGCTACGGCACCTCGATACCAAGCCCGGCTTTCAGGGTGGGGTGGGGACATGATCTCTTCCGGCGTCATGGTTCTCATCCCCGCCTTCGAGCATGTACAAAAGCCGTCGTGATTTTGGCGAAACTTGGCGCACAATAGCCCGGGAAATGTGCGTCAAAAGTCGACATTCGGTAAAAGGAAGTATTCGGTCGGGTAATCTATTCGCAAAAATATTTTAAACAAAAATTTTTCCACTTGAGCGGAAGGTTTATTCAGGAGCTCCTATTTAAATGCACGTGAATGGCGAAATCGTTTTTCTCGGCAACCACCTTAGAGATTTCTTGCATGTAATAGCACACTGTGCCGACTGTATGAAATACATACGCACGCACGCACACACACGAACATGTACGCACACGCAAACATGCGCCCACACACACACACACACACACACACACACACACACACACACACACACACACACACACACACACACACACACACACACACACACACACACACACACACACACACACACACACACACACACACACACACACACACACACACACACACACACACACACACACACACACTACAGGCACACACACGCGTATACTTACACAGAAACAAGCATGCACACGCGAACAAACGCGCATACACACACGTACGCACATGCATGCAAACACACGTGTACAAACACACACACACACACACACACACACACACACACACACACACACACACACACACACACACACACTACAGGCACACACACGCGTATACTTACACAGAAACAAGCATGCACACGCGAACAAACGCGCATACACACACGTACGCACATGCATGCAAACACACATGTACAAACACACATAAACACGCACACAAAAACACACACACACGGACGCACGCACGCGTACGTCCCAAACTCGCAAAAACACGCGCGCACAATAACACAACCCATACACTCACGCGCACACATGCATGCACACACGCACGAACAGGCGTAGGCACGCACATACACACAAACACGCACACAAGAAACCCGCCGGGGTGGCTCAGTCAGCTAAGGCGTTGGGCTGCTGAGCACGAGATCGCGGGATAAAATCCCGGCCGCGGCGGCCGCATTTCGATGGAGGCGAAATGCAAAAACGCCCATGTGCTTGCGTTGTAGTGCACGTTAAAGAACCCCAGGTGGTCAAAATTAACCCGGAGCCCTCCACTACGGCGTGCCTCATAATCAGAACTGGTTTTGGCACGTAAAACCCCAGAAAGAAGAAGAAACACGCACGCTCAAATTCACGCACATAAAACCACGCACGCACAAACATACATACATGAACACAAACAAGCACGCACACGTACACACATGGACGCGCCCACATACACGAACACTCGTACAAACGCATGCACACACACATATTCACATAAACACAGCGCAAACACACACACACACACATGTACGCACGCACACAGACAGAAACAGGAGTATGCACGCACATACAAACATACACACAGACGCACCCACACGCACGAACACGCAAGCACGCGTACAAATGTATGCACGCACACACACATACTCGCAGATACAGGCGCACACGAATACGAGCAAACAAACAACCGAACAAACATGCACACAGATACACACGCACGCACGTGTTTGGCCTAGCCAGACCTGCGTCGATAGTTGGAGTCCGGCCATCTTGGCGTATTCGCGGAGGGAACCGAGACCTTTCAGCAGTTGTCGATGTTGCGGCTCAAGGTGTCTGGGGCTAGGCCGTAATGTGAAGTCGTCAGCATAAATAAGGAACACTATGTCAAGGATTTGCTGCGGTTTGTTAAGCTATAGACATGTAGGCAGCAACGGAGCCTTGACAGTGCGTCGACGGTTACCGACAAACAAAACGTGGCGTCTCTCTTTTTTGTGCAGCTGTGCGAGAAGGAGTGCGCGTACAACGCCTCGCTGCTCATGTGCCGCTGCATCCGCGTGGACGTGGCGTTGCCCTACGAGGTGGACTGGGACAGGCAGCCCTCCGGCAAGAGGCGCTTCTGCGACGCCGACATCGCACGTCAGTTGTCACTTGTCTTCGCTTCAATTCACAGTGTTCTTGCTGTGGGCACATTCAGTCGAGATAACATTTACGCGACGCTCTTATACATAAACTTCTCAGCTCAAACGTTCTTTAGCTAATCCTTCATAAACGAAATTATATCAAAGCTCGCATCACGCAAAATTCGTACGGCAGCTGGGCCAAATCTTATAAAAACTTCACTTAGGATGATGCACAGTAGAAATTCAGCTTCAAGCTCAAATTTTAAAGCTACCTTTACAACTGTGCGCGTATGTGTGTGCGCGCGCGCCCAGCTATCGCTGCTGGCTGCATGACTAATAGTAGGTTATAAGCGCGACACTGAAAAGTTCTGGTGCTTGTGGAATTCCACGGCGCAAAATAAATTGTCCTGCTGCTAAAGCGAAGGGCGCACATGCGGCCACAACGGAGAGATGCATCGCCAAACATGAGTGGTAGCCGGTGCAGAGTATCTGGACTTACGGCTCACGTCGATTTGTGAACGTCCATCTCCAGAACCATTCAGACCCGACAAGTGCGCCTTCCGACGAGAATCGTAGCGGGAAATATCCAGAGTTGCAATTTGGGCAGGACAGTACCACCACGCGATCGCTCGAGCAATCGTGCATAAGACGCTCTTTCAGCTTCTACAAAGTAGGTTGGTCAGAGGTTTTACACGTCTGCGCGTATCACTTCTGCGTGACGCCAAGTGTCATGCATTGCTCCCGTAGTCTATGCTTCGTTGATGGCCTGCAGAAGTACATCGATGACGTAGCCTACCGTGTTTTTATAAAGTTCATAAAGTATGCCGTCAGGTCCAGGCGACTTGAGTGGCTGGGCTGGTCGATGACAGCGAGAAATTCTGCCATATAGGGAAGGCTGCGCCAATGCCTTTTGTGTCGTCCCGCATAGGCGCTGCGCGGGCTCCAGCGGTCGAGGTTCTTTAGGTATGGGTGTCGCTACTTAGACAAAGCCTTTGTGCGACGCAAGAATTCTAAGCCGTTTCGGTACGGAAAAAAAATCACTGACGATTAGACACTCCCTAATGCGAAATTTGAGCGCAGCTGTATACGTGTTTTCATTTCTCGATATATTGGCTGGCGCGCGCACAATCTGTCTCGTGCGGCATGTTGCAAGCGAAGTTTGGCACGACTGTCTCGATAGCGAGAGGCAGCACGTGGGTGACGCGTGGGTACTATTCGCAGCAGCCGGCGCGGACAGACCTCCGCTCATGCAGCGCTGATTCCATATATGACATCGTTGGACGCGCTCGCCGCATGTCATCGGCGAACAGACAACGGCGCGCTACTCTGTCGCCATCTAGTAGCCACCCGTCTTGAGCGGCACTACGCTTTTCTTATCACGCTTTCGCCATACCTTCCTCCTCCGCTTTCCTCCTCGCGCTCTCTTCGCTATCGCCGTCTTTCATTCGTGCTCCGCGTTCGCTCTTTCATCCTTCGTTCGCTCGGTTACGAGGACGACGCTCACGCCTACGCTCGCCGCAGGAACGGACGCCTAAGAGCTGCGCTCTAAAAACTATTAAAACAAAGCATTCTATGTCTCACTGATTCGTCCGTGAGCGCCGAAAACGCACTGCAGGAAAACCAACTTACACAATGGAACTATGCGCGCGCACAGTAGAACAATCGGCGCATCTGCGCACACAAACGTAAAACACTACAGTTTACATTCGAAGTTGTACCGATAAGTACAATGGTAACTGCAACGCCATGCTACCCCGACGAACTGTGTATATCTGCATTGCATTACGTGCGTCACGCAATGCATTCCCGGCCGTCACCATGGGTAGGCCGCGGGTGCAGCGCACGGCAGAAGAAAAGGCTGCCGTACGCGAAGGTAAGCGCGAGCGCGATCGTGCCCGTAAGGCCGATCCCGTGTATCGGCAACGGCATGCAGTTCGTGAAAGTGTGTGTGTGTGTGCGTGTAATCAACGGCTACATTATCTAAAATAAAGGCTATACAACTTGACGAAATGTGTCTTCATTGAACTTCAACGTTAAAAAAATACAAACCTAAACAAGCAATGAAATCGCATATGCAACGCATCGGGTCGCTTAGCATTTCTTGGGTTCGTTGCGTGGTCGTTGGCTTTGGACTTTGACTTTGAATCAGTTTGTATGGACGAAAGCTTCGCGTTCAACCATCTTTAAGAAATAGGCTTTGTTTTTATTCACAGCAAATCACGCAAGAAAACTTGATAGAAATAGGTCAAGCTTACTGGCACACGGTTATACCTCGGAACAAGAAAGTCATGAGTTCATGCAATGTCCTGATAGTAACATCTTCGTGAGGGCTAGTTGGTTATTCTTCAGAACTTTACTAAAACAGCACGACTAATACAAGGACACACAGACACACAAATCCCACAGAACAAGCGCTGACTGCCAACAGAACTTTTTGTTTGAAGAATGCCAGCCATTATATATCCATCCCAGAATAGGCATGCGTACTCAAAGCTTTCTTTGTGTGCAATACCCACACGCCCGAATACGCTTTTAGGGTTATTGTGTACGAGAATGCGTCGATCGGGGCAGTGCCGTGTACGACGATTTCCACAAAACCATTAGAAGAAGTTGCCGATAAAGGACCCTTTTCTGGGAAGAAGCTCTGAAGAATTAATGAAGGCTGAAGGTCTGCCGTCAGTTGGTGTGCCCGCTCGTTCTGATTACAGTCAGGAGGTCCGGAAATGCTGCCCGGGGAACCATGTGATGTGTGGGGACGTGAGGTTGTCTCCTCCTGTTTCTTGGAAGAAGATTTTGTTGACAACCTTAGCTGTTTTCATAGAGACGAGGGCCGTCGAGAAGGTCCTAGTGGCTGTTCTTGAGTCCGAGTGAATGACGGAGGCTCCTTTGCAGCTTCGAAGGGCCACCGCGATGGCCATTTCTTCTGCTTCGTGAGTGAAGTTGGTATCTACCGTGGCTGCGTTAACGAGCGAGCCATGGGCGTCCACAGCAGAGACCGCGTAGGCGCCGCGATTCCAATATCTGGCCACGTCAACGAAGAGGACCTGCGTTTCGTTACGGTTGATGTTGTCAAGGATTGCCTTGGCTCTCGCTTTTCTCCGCCCTTCGTTGTGGGTCGGGTGTATGTTTCTTGGGATTTGATCAACGGTTATTGCCCTCTTAGCGTTTGTGCATAGTTGCAACTTCTCTGGTGGCATGAAGAGGGGCTGTATGTCTGCTTCTAGTAATATCTCGATGCCCGCCCTTGTGAGTGAGAGCCGACTAATTTGGGCGTTTCGCTGTGCTTCAAAGAGTTTTGTTGCCGTGTTGTGTAGCCTCAATTGGAGGAGTCGTTCCGTGCTAGTGTTTCTAGGGAGGCTTAGGACCCTTTTCAATGCTGTTCTGATTATTGTGTCGATTTTGTTCAGCTCCATCTTCTTCCAGTTGAGGAAGGAGGCGGCATAGGTTACGTGGCTGGTGAGAAAGGCGTGAAATACTTTCATGAGGTTGTCCTCTTGCAGTCCGTCTCTTGTGATGGCGACCCGTGATATGACCCTGGTGAAGTTGAGGGTGCTCGTTGCGATGTGTTTTAGTGTCTCCGCGTTATCATTGCTGTCATCCCCAATGACCATGCCCAGGACCTTGATTGTGTTACACCTGGGAATGTTTCCTCCGTCCTTGGTGCGTAAGTGAACGGGGAGAGAGCTAAGGGGCTGTCTCTGCCTGGGGCCTTGTTTGCACAGGAGGAGCTCTGATTTGCTGGGGGAGAGCTGCAGTCCCGTGTTTATAAGGAAAGCTTCCGTAGTGTGCAGCGCTTGCTGTAGGTTCTGCTCCAGAGTGCCTAGCGGGCCGCTCGTGAACCAAATGGTGATGTCGTCCGCGTAAATCGCGTGCCCTGCCCCCGGGAGTTTCGAGGGTTTGTTTGAGAGATCGTGCGTTGCGATGTTGAAGAAGTAGCGGCGAAAGCACTGACCCTTGCGGGGTGCCGATGTTACCTAACCTGTGCTTTCTGCTTCTAATTTGTCCGGCGTTTATGATGGCCGTTTGGTTATCCAAAAACGATCTTACAAAGTTGTGGAAGTTTACTCCGAGATCTAAAGTGGAGATTTCGTTGAGGATATGTTCGTGCCTGACCGTGTCTAAGGCCTTGGTTAGGTCGAGCGCCAGGATGCCTTTTACATCCCTGGATTTGTTGTCTATAACGGCGCTCCTGATGAGTAGCAGGGCGTCTTGCGTGGATAGTGATTTTCTGAAGCTTGTGAGATTGTGGCGGAATAGGCCGTTTTCTTCAATGTGCTCTCCAATTCTATTGTGGATATCATGTTCCGCGACCTTCCCGAGGCACGACGTAAGGGAGGTGGGCCTCAGATTCTCTGCATGGAGCGGTTTTCCGGGTTTGGGGATGAGGACTACATTGGCAGTTCGCCATTCATCCGGCGCCCGGCCTTCAGCCCATACCTTTTAGTCTTTTTTTTTTTCAGTAGTAGTCTTTTATTGTTCCAGACATGTAATACATCACATGACTGAGGAGATGGGAAAAAAGCCACTGTATCACGGCTTGACAAAGCTCCCACACCCCGTAAGTACATCAAGCAGTTGCCTGCCGACGGATGATCAACTCGATAAGTTTAGTGCAAACAGCACTTTAAGCGAATACTATAACATAACTGAAATCTAAAGTTCTACATTACCCCAACAACTATTGGAACTGCAGAAAGGAATCACAAAAATATTTTCTTAAGGTTCTTATAAGAAATGTTTTTGATAGACAATTAATCACTTAAACTATGGTTATTTAGAGTTGACGGAAGAGCATATTTCAGTGCTTGCATTCCATAATTTGTGCGCGGCCGTGGGACATACCAGAATTCATGGTGTCGTGTTGAATAGCGATTTGGGTTCCTCTGTAAGTTCGCAGTTTCCGATAAAAAAGTAATTATGTGCTTAATTTGCGACTTATACAGGTAGAGAAAACGCATGGTATAAAGAGCGGTAACTTTCTTAACACGTAGAGTATACCGGTACTGAGGGAGCTGAAGACGGTACATTGGCAGTAGTAATTAACTCACCCTTTTGCAGTGTTATTAATTTGTTCATATTTATTATCGTGGTAGTTCCCCACACCAAGTGGCAATGTATTGTTTGTGATTCAAACAAAGAAAATTATATTAGCCGTTTAGTTTTTTGAGGCAGTGTATTCTGAAATCTTCTTAAAATACCTAAAGTCCAGGAGAGTTTTCCTGTCAAGGTCTCGATGTGCGCGTCCCACAGACAGACAGACAGACAGACAAAGAACTTTAATGAAGGTCCTGAGAAGCTCCGTTGCCCCCTCTCAGGGAGGCGACGAAGCCGCGGGCCACACCCACGTCGTAGACGGGGAGACCAAGCTCCAGCGCCGCATCGTGGGCTCTCTGGACAGCCCAAAATTGGCGTGACTGGTCGGAGCTCCGAAGAGCAGAGCTCCACTCCTCTGCAGTGCATCGATGCGGGCCCCTGTGTAACGAGGGGCATCCCCAGAGCATGTGGTACAAAATACTACATTGTCCGCAGCTAGGGCAGTCTGGACTAAAGCAGTCTGGATTGATGTAGTGAAATAAATTCAGGTTGGGATATGATCCCGTCTGAAGCATGCGTAGTGTGACAGCTTGAGGTCTGGTTAGTGTCCCGTATGGGGGAGGGTATAGTCTTCTACCAAGGTAGTAGTGTTTGGTAACCTCGTTGAAGGTGGAGAGAGTGTCACGGAACTCGACGAGCCTAGAATCGACGGAGCCTCGACTAGCAGTGGCGTCAGCGCGGAGGGTTAGTTCGCGCGCTTGGACGTGTGCGATGTCATTGAGGTTGCGGAGGGAGTCGAGTTGGGGTTCGAGATGGGCCGGGAACCACGTGATTGTATGTGGCTGGATGATTTTGCCTTTGAGAATTCGATGAGCTTCCTCAGCGATGGCACCAGAGGCAAATGCCCAAACCGCCGCCCTCGAGTCAGTAAATATTTCAGCTCTGTCATCATCGAGAAGTGCAAGAGCGATCATCGCAGCCTGCTCTGCCCTAGCCCGGGTGCTGTCTCTGACGGAGGCCGCACAAGTGACGTGTCCGTCGTGATTGACTACCGTTGCGACGAAGTCCGATGTGTGCTGGTACTGGGCCGCGTCAACGAAAGTGACCGTGTGAGGCGAGGCTTTTATCCTCCGGAGCAATGCCACAGCCCTAGCTTTGCGCCTGCTCGCATTGTGTTGTGGATGCACGTTTTTGGGAAAAGGAGCAACCGTAATGTTGTCTCGTAGGTAATCTGACATTTCACATGTGCGTTCCATCGCTACAGTGGAGCCGATTCCTAAGACCGCGAGAATCTCCCTCCCCGCAGGGGTGCTAGAGAGTCGTGATACGTGAGCCGTTTCCTGAGCTTCGATGATTTCATCGAGTGTATTATGCACACCTAGTTGAAGAAGGCGGTCCGTGCTGGGCGTTTATTGGTACTCCTATCACTTTTTTGATGCTTTTGCGGATGAGCGGGTCCAGCTTGTGCATTTCAGAAGCGTACCACTTGTGCATTGCAGCCACGTAAATTATGTGACTCATTAAGAATGCGTGGAATAGCCGTAGGAGATTGTCCTCTTTTAGACCGCTCCTCTTGTTGGAGATTCTATTGATTAATCCAATCATGCACTCCGTCTTGGTCATTATTTTTCTGAGCGTCGCGATGTTACCTCCGGTAGACTCGATGAACATTCCCAGCACCTTTAGGGTGTCGACCCTAGGAATGCTCGCCCCGCTTTTGGTGTGTAGTTCTATGTCAACTTCGTCCAGGGGCTTCCAACCCCTGGGTTTAGGACCTTTGCGGACCGGTCTGTAGAGAAGTAGTTCAGAGTTGGTTGTCGAGCATCGTAGGCCTGTGCCATCGAGGAAGGTTTCAGTACGGTCGACTGCTTCTTGTAGGCTCGATTCCACTTGCCCTTCGCTGCCGCCGGTGCACCAGATAGTGATGTCATCGGCGTATATCGTGTGGTGAACTCTTTCGATTCCCGACAGGGATACCGACAGTTGCCTGAGGGCTAGGTTGAACAACAAGGGCGATAGCACGGCTCCCTGAGGCGTGCCTTTGGGTCCGAGTGAATACCCTTCTGATTTGTGGTCTCCAAGCTTTAACGTGGCTTTGCGGTTCTCCAGGAATGATCTTACGTAACCGTGAAAGGCTTGTCCTAAGTTAAGATCCGAGATGGATTCCAGAATATGTCGGTGTGATATGTTGTCGAAGGCCTTCTCTAGGTCAAGCCCCGAGAATTACCCGCACGTCTCTCGTATCTTGGTCTATGATTTGAGTCTTGATTAATTTCATTAGTGATTTGATCAGGCCCTGGCGCGGACCTGGCATTGAGGCAGTGTAGGGCCTCCCTGACCTCGTAGACTTTGAAGGGGGCGTCCAACTCGGGGCAGGAACCGCCCCTATACATTGGGTAGTCGTCTGGGTTGGCCAAGCCCAGGGGGAGATACCGACAAGCGAGGTTATCCAGGGCTTTCGACACGTCTTCTTGGCGAGTGGTCTCATGTACGATTCTCTCTAGTACTTTACTTTGGTTGGATCTAGCATTGGTTGCGTCGAGTAGGTGCTTGATGAGATTCCACTTGGCGCCCACTCTCATTTGTCCATCAACCGAATTGCATATTTCATCCCACTGCTGTTGGCTTACTACCCGACAGCGCTCCTCAATGGCTTTGTTAAGCTCTGCGATCTTTTTTCTAAGCCGCCGATTGAGCCTTTGCCCTTTCCACCTATTCAGTAGCGATGTTTTTGCTTCTAGTAGATGTGCCAGTCGACTATCCACCCGGTCGACTTCGAGGTCGGTCTGTATCTTCCTAGTCGCCGCTTTAATACCTGCCCTGAGCTGCTCGGTCCATTGATCCAGGTAAACTATCGTGCTCTGTTGCTCTTGCTGGAAGCGCGTTTTTTCTAAAGGCTTCCCAGTCAGTAAACACAAATTCACGTAGAGGTTTGCATCCAACCTCTAGGGTTGTGACCAGAATGTTATGATCACTGCCTAGATTCTCGTTGACATTGGTCCAGGAGGCCGATTTGAAGCCCCTGACGAAGCACAGGTCGGGAGTAGTGTCGCGCGTACAGGAGTTTCCGGTTCTTGTGGGGAACGCCGGATCTGTGAGAAGGAGGAGGTTGTGGTTGGTTGTCACCTGCCACAAGTATACCCCTTTCAGACGGGACTGGGGATAGCCCCACGCTTGGTGCGGGGCGTTGCAGTCCCCTGCCACCAGTAACGGACACGCCTTGGCCCGGCTCACTGCCTTATTGATGATGTTGGTAAATCTCTGTTTATGATCGTTGGGCGAGCTGTACATGTTGAGGATGAAGATGCTCTCTTTGAGGTACCTCCCAGGAATAATTTCAATGAGCAAATGCTCGACCTTGTTGGAGTTACAGCCAATGTCGTGTACGATAAAAGTGAATTGATTGGCTACCAGGGTACTGATGCCTCGTTTTCCTACCTCCTGACATGTGTGTGTTGTATAGCCGGGTATTGACACCGTGGTTATGAGGGTTTCCTGTAGTAGAATGACGTGTGGCCTTTTTACTGTGGACCGAATGAATTGTTGGAGGACATTCCTTTTTGGTTGGAAGCCTCTGCAGTTCCATTGCCATATTTCCATATTATTTTGGTGTACCGCCATGTTGTGTGTTAGTGTTGACACCTGTCTGGTGTCCTTGCATCATGCACATGTTCGGGACTGCCGTCTCTAGCTTGTCCCACCTGGCCACTAGGGTATGTATTACTTCTACAACCTTGTCTAATACAGCCTCAAGCTTGTCTAAACGACTGTTGGTTGTGTTTTCGAATTTGTCAAATCGGCTGGAGAGGGCGCTTTTCGGCTGTCCGCCCGCCAGAGATAGCGCTCTCTTTTTGGTTTGACCATTAACCACAGGTTCTGCTACTGGAACTTCTACTGGAATCACCGGTTCTGCTACTTGAACTTCTATGGGATCATCGACCACAGGGGTAGGCGGCAGCGCAGATTGACTGGTGCACTGCTCTCCCGTCTTCCGATCGTCTTTTTTGAGTGCGGCTACTTCAGACCGGAGCTGGTCAGGAGCCTGCTTTAGTAATCTGTTTTCCTTTTCTGGTTGTGTGATTCTATTATGCTCTGGAGATGGACCCCCCGTTACCTTTTTCGGTGGGGGCGGCGTGTTCCTGACTCGGTCGGCCCAGCTGGATCCCGGACTGCCGCCGCTGCTGCTGCTGCTGGTGTGCGCCCGGACGCGAGAGCGAGACCGCCCTCTGGAGCCGGATCTGGTTCGCGAAGCCGTGCGTCTCCGGGAAGTCGAGTGCTCCGCCGAGCGCCCGCGGGATCCGCCGCAGGTGCAGACGCGGTCACGTGAACGACTCCGTGACGTGGAACCTCCGCTTAGCGCTGACTTCAAGAGAGCCGGCGAATTCGTCAGCCGGACTGTTTGCTTGTTTTGTCGTCGTCTTCTACGGCGTCGACGGACCACGTAGGGCATCTGGTAGCGTTGCTTGCAGGCCTTGTCTGCCATGATGAGAGGCCCTCCACAGAGGGTGCATTTGGGAGAACATACGTGATTATCTTCGGGGTTGTTCATACCGCACCCCCTGCGGATGACATTTTCCGGTGCCGGACAGACATCGGCTCGATGACCAAGTCTACCACAGACGTAACAGATGTCGGTTTGTCGGTGGTAGAGTGAGCATTTTATCAAGGCTTGGGCCGCATTTGATGTAATCGGGCACTTTAAGGCCGTCGAAGATAATGATGACGGTGCTTGTGTTCTTAATTCGCCGCACCTCGAGAGCGCTGGGGTTCTTGGGCTGGATGATGAGGCGCTGTAATTCTTCGTGCTCTATGGCGGGATCGACGCCGTGGATGACCCCCTTGCATGAGTTCTCGGGGGCGGCGAAGTAAGCATTAAGCTCGTAGTTGGCTTCGCCAATGGTGATTGCCTCCACCCCTGCGTACGCCATGGCATTACTTCTCAAGGGGGTGCTCACGATCATGATGTTTTGCATCATGTTTGGGCATATGATGTCCTCCGTGATATCAATCGCTTGTAGGTTTGCGGCGACGGTTAAGGCTTGGGCGACCCTAAGATGTCCCACCTTCTTGATGTCCAGGCCTCCGCGGGGGCGAACAATGACTCGAATGTGCTCCCTTGGCAAGTGGGGCAGCCTCGAAGCAGTAGTGATACGTTTCTTCACACTAGCCGGAGTAGGGCTTCGTTTCTCGCCACGTGATGCGGGCGAGGCTCGGTCACCTTGCCTGGGCGCGTTCTTCGTAGCAGACTTGCGCTTGCTGACCGCCGTAGTCCATCCGACGCTGTTTTCAAACTCATCGGAGGAGATGTCCTCCCCTTCCACGGTGATTTGCATGGCCGTCGCCATCGTGACGTGGCCAATCGGCGACGCCGAGCGCGGATCCGCCGGAGAGCGCTAGGCTTAGCGCGCCCGCGTCGTGGTCACACTGACAGTCCTCTTGAAAATGGGGAAAAGTCCACCCACCGTAGAAAACTTGGTATCAGCGTGATCCTGAGAACGTTAGGCGTCGAGTGACACCAACTTTTTGACGCTGTGAGCAAAATATCCGGTCGAAAACATGTCAAGAAGCGGAAGCCGAAGTTCCCACGCACTCATCGGCTTCTTCTTCGTCTTCCGCGCGTCCCACAACATAAATTCGTTAAAAGTCACCCCAAGAGTTTTAACTTCACTAGATATATCGATTACATTGGGGCCCAATGTAAGCGCCTGGTTGAGTGTGTACGACACGTTTTTTTGCTCTGTATAAAACTGCTTTCCCTTTGCCTGTGTTTATCAAAACAGCGTTCTTCACAGACCACGCTTGCAATTTTTTCAATACTACGTTCGCTTTGCTTATGAGGCTGTTGGCGTCAGTTCCTGAAATAAATAAGGTTGGGTCGTCTCCGTAAATGACGTATTCAACTTCACTGTCTACGTGCGTTTAATCATAAACATAAATATTAAATAAGAAAGGTCCTAAGATGCTGCCCTGGGGTACGCCATGTCTGTTGTGCTTATAACTTGATTTTGCATTACCATTCGTGACATATTAAACGCGGTCGCTGATATAGCTAGTGATCACTTCAATTGCCGCCCCTCTTACGTCATATGTAGAAAGCTTTTTAATTAATGTCATGTGACTTATTCTGTCGAAGGCCTTGGAGAAGTCTACATAAATGCCTAGTGTAACCCTTTTATTTTCTATGTTATATATACTTATTTCTTTCTGTCTTAACAGTGCCAACTCTGTAGAGGATTGTGACCTGAAGCCAAATTGAATTTTGGTGATAAGGTGGAATCGTTCCATAAAACTGGAAATGCGCACAAATATTTTCTCAAGGCCCTTCGAGAAAATAGGTAAAAGCGACACAGGTCCTGTATTTACTTAGGTCGTTTTTGGAGCCTCCTTTATGTATAAGGATAACTTTTGCTTTATTCATTTGCTGCAGAAATACGGCCGATTTTAATGACATATTATATATGTGAGTTAGTGCAGGGTTGATTTCATCAATAACATAGATAATAGGATTCGTTTTAAGACCAGACAGGTCTTCACTTTTGCTCATTTTCATTTGTTTAAAAATTGACAGCACTACTACAAGAAGGAAGAAATATGCTATAAGGTGGTTACTTATACCATCAAGTGCGCCCGACTCATGTGCGCTAGTCACCAACGATACTAAATAGTCATTAAATTTGTCTGCAAGTTCAACGCCACTACAAATACTGCCTTCTAGAAGTATACTGGCAGGGGTACCAGAGTAAGAGCCCCCCAATAGTGAGTTTAACTTACTCCAGACTATTTTTTGCCGGTGACACCACTAAACATGTTCGTGTGATAATTGTCCCTGGTTCTTCGCTATAAATAATTTAATCTATTACGAAACGATTTGAACTTTGTGAAATCGTCTGGATCTCGACTTTGTAAGAATGTTTGGTGCATCTTATTTTTCTTTGTGATCATTCTGATGAGCTGTTTGGTAATCCAAGGTTTACGGCCTTTCTTCGGTTTCTTTAGTTTTGTATGGGAATGCATTTCTGTATAACGAAACAAATTCCCTCAGGAAGAAGCTTCATCTGCTGACTCGCGATTGTAAATTGACTGCCAGCTATGTCTCCTTATTGCATCTCTAAAATTCTTCTAAGTTGTCGTGTTAATAAGTTGAGTTACATGTTTACCTTGGTTGGCGGAAGGGTTGACAGTTGTGGCTTATAAGGTATAGACAGGAAGGTGATCACTTAGTGATCTATTGATAATTTCGTTATTAATATCGTTAATTTTGCTCGTAATGATTTGTATGGCTTTGTCACTGAGTAGTTTGTTTGTGAGTCCATCTGGGCTGAGCGTCCCTGTAGGTTGTGCACAATCTCCGATCGAGCGAGAGTTGAGGTGTCCCCTCGTACTCGCGTGTCGGGTCGTCCCGCCGGACAGATCTACCGGCAGGGCGTCAGCAAAGTCCCCCGGACTCGTGCCTTCTTTCGTGTGAAGATGAACGAGCCTTTCGATCGTTAGTCTTCGTCGGTTTGTTGCTGTCGGCGAATAAGTTCTTGAGAAGGCTCCACTTGCTGCCCCTTCTCATTTTACCGTCCGCCTCATCGCACACCTCGTCCCATTGCTGCGCATTCAACTTTCTGGAGTGTTCTTCGATCTCTTTGTTCATTTTCGTTAATTTAGACCTCAGCCTCCTGTTCAGCTTCTGCTGTTTCCATCTTTCTCTTAGCGCGTTCTTGGCCTCCAGGAGGTGTGCGAGTCTGGAGTCCATGGCTGGAACCTCCAGGTCCGTGCTTATTCTTTAGTGGAGTTGGCCACCGTAATTTTTAGATTTTCCAGGAGCTCTTCGAAGGTTACTCCTTGTTTGTCCTCATTACCCCTGATTCTTCTGAAGAGGTCCCAGTCGACGTAAGTGTACGCCTTGGGAGAAGTGGGTGTGATGCGGACGTTGATTTCTAGGATGAAATGGTCACTGCCAAGGTCCTCTTTCAGGTTGTCCCACGACCCGTCCACGTTTCCGAGGAACGTCAGGTCCGGGGTGGTGTGTCCCTCTGAACCGAGCTGCCTCTGCGCGATGGGAACCTTGAGTCCGTGATGAGTTTCATACCTAAGGTGTCCGCGCACTCGGCAAGGTCAATCCATTTCCTGTCATTGGTGGCGTAGCCCCAGACGTTGTTGTGCGCGTTCAAGTCTCCAGCATAACTTACATACTTGGGTACAGAAATTCCCTAATTCTGTAGGTCTTAGCAGTGACAATTTTTCAATGCGTTTAGAATTTTACTTTCATTCAACCACCATCAATCATAAAGGTCATCTCTAGGTCCAACGCACAGGTATTTGTATAGGTTCATCGACACATTTTTTATCCTCCGTTCACAACGTCTTTTCTGCTAAGTTAGTAGACACGCCTGTAACACGTGTGTTTAGGTACGTTGACGATTATGTCATTGTTATGAAGAACGACGCATGTGTGCATTTTCATGACGCGGTCGAAGAAGTTTTGGTTATGTTCATCAACTCATCGGGAGGACTGAAGTTCACATTCGAACTGCCGAAAAATAATCGTATTCACTTTCTGGACATTAACCTATGTTTTTCCTTCGGATGCGCACGTATTCCGGGCGTATAAGCCCAGATTTAAGAAAATCATTTTGCCCTATCACAGCGCACACTCAAAATTCACTAATACTGGCGACGTCTGCAGCGCCGAAGTCATGCGAGCACTAGATTGAGCAAAGCTGTTTTAATCAGACAGCACGGTTAACGGAATCAGGTTTTCGCCATTTTCTCATCAATTCAGCGTGCGAAACAATCTTACAAAAAGAAATACGGATAAGTTTCGAACCAGCTCGCAAAGAAGAAGACAAAAGACCAGTGCACGTGGTGGCGCATGTGCACGAATTATCGCACGACTTAAAAGAAATGTATATAACTGACATAATGTGAATTTACTTTTCAGTGCCCCCTGAAAGCTATCTACGGTGTGCAATCGAATGGAAAAGCATAATAGGTCCCACTGCACCACCAATCATAAAACTATTTTCACAGACTGCACGCACAACATGATATACCAGATACCGCTAAACTGCGGAAAAGTATATACAGGACAAACGGGACAGTGTTTTAATGATCGAGCACGCCAGCACAGCAAAAATTGACAGTCACTTTAGCATACGCCAAACAGGGCGAAGGCGAAAGCCTGCGCGCTCAAGATACATTTTTATTCTGACTTGAAATTCTTATACGCAAGCGTTGTTACTTATTACTTCTTATTACTTCTTTTTTACCGACCAAAGGTCACGGGTTTGAGTGCCTTCATTGACACTACCATTATTAACTGTGCCTTAATTAACCTCGCCCTAATTAACATCAAAGGTCGTGGATTCAAGTAACTTAATTAACTCCATATTAACTAAGTGTGCCTTAATTAACTTTGCCTTAACGCCAAAAGTGGTGGGTTCGACTCCCACCGAAGGTCGTGGGTTCGAATTCCTCAAGGGACACGATGACGACGGTGACCCGCGCACCATTAAAATTGTAGCGTGAGTGTTTGCATATAGGTAAGACACGATGCCGGGTCGGTGTAGTAAGTGAATTACCACACCGAGTCGTCATTGTGTACGATATCGCTTCGATGACACGGTTTTCGCTCAAGGACGTTGAAGGTCGACTAAAAGATGAGACATATAAGGTTTTCGCCTTAATAACGTGAAGAATTGGTGCGGAAACCATTTAGTGGGCTATTGAAAAAATAGTAGCCCTTCCCCTGTGGAGGAAATGGGGTAAGCGAAGCTTGTTGTGTGTTTCTTAGGTGTTCCTCCGAACAAATTGCACTGACGACACGAGTACCACATTGTGCTCGAACCAAAACCGGTCACACGCACTGCAGCTGGCTGTTCCGAGTGAGAAACTCGCCTTGAAACCCGGCCGTCGCACCGGGGAAGCTGGCGCTAGCGTTGCCGAGGCGTTGTTGCGCCTGACGGTCCCTCGGGACGAAGAATGCTTCACCGGCAGACATGCAGCTGCGAAGTGCTGTTCATGATTCGTCGTTTTCTCGAGGCCTAGGAGCTGGCGACTAATTCAGCGTCACCTGGGGCGAATGAACGAGCAATTATGTCTCGTATTTAATTTTTTTTTAATTATGGGGTTTTACGTGCCAAAACCAGTTCTGATTATGAGGCACGCCGTAGTGGGGGACTCCGGAAATTTGGACCACCTGGGGTTCTTTAACGTGCACCTAAATCTAAGTACACGGGTGTTTTCGCATTTCGCCCCCATCGAAATGCGGCCGCCGTGGCCGGGATTCGATCCCGCGACCTCGTGCTCAGCAGCCCAACACCATAGCCACTGAGCAACCACGGCGGGTTATGTCTCGTATCTTCGGCCGTTCGACTGCCTGGAGCTGATGGGCGAGACGAGTTCTGAGACTGCAATGGGTCATCGGCGTCGTGCGGCGCAAAGACGACAACGTCGCTTTTGGGGTGTTTCCGGGAAGCAGCAGCGCCCGCCCGGACAAGGAGGCTCGGCGCCGACTGTGACGTGCTAGCCAGGAGCCCCCTTCCGAGACGCCTTCCCTGGAAACGGTGGCTTCCTCGAAGGCCAGTATCCGGACCCTGCCAAACTGACCGTCACGGACTAATACTTGAAAGCGGTCAACGTCGAGCTTTCAAGTGGGAACCACGTAGACGTTTGATTCCAAAGTTTCAACCCGTTGCCTGGTGGGCGGGGCGATCATGCAACATTTGGAACGGGGACACGTCATGGGCGGGATATTGCTAACTGGTCAAAGTTTGTGATTAGCCAAGAAGAACTGCAGTTAATTCCCTCATCGAGTGAAAAGGGGAAATTAACTGCACAAAAAGCGGAGCTGGAATGTTGTGAGATACGCTAGACTATGTAGACGCTCAGAGATGTAGTCGCTCGGACATGCAACGACTAAGCATGTAGTAAGCTCCAATAATTATGGAGCCCTTGTTCGAACATATGTGCATATGTATATAAAACGCTGTTCTTAAATCTGCATATCTCCTTCTCCCGCCACTTCGCACGACACCACCCATGGAACCTTTGTGGCCGCTCGGACCCTCGGGGTTCACAACAACGTGCACCACCGTTGTCGGGTTCCTGGAGGGCTAGACGACGCTGACGTTTGGCCTCAAGATCGCGCTTCCGCAACTCGGTGTTGGCGGCTGTCACACAAAAACGCATAATCTAAGCGTGCGCCGTGTGTCACGCAAGCACGGTGGAAGAATATTTAGGTGTTGACACTGCGCGCGAGCGAGCGTCCAGATGATGTTCGGCCGCGCGCGGGCGCACCGAGTAGCTCTGCTGCGAGCAGATAGAGGGCGCCGCGGCCAGCGGTCCCAGCTTAGCGGCGCCGGCGGCTTGGCATTCCTCTGCCTCCGCTAAATTTTCGTTCGTAGTGGAGTGAGTAAATCTCAAAGCGCGAAAAAAATCGTTATTTCACATTAAAGTGATAAGTGTACCAGGCTTCGCTAACATGAAGGTTCCTTGTGCAGGGCGTGGATGACGTCAACACGGATCAATCGGGCAGCACTCAAAGCCCACTGAAGTTACCCTCGCGCGCGCAATTTGTTTCGTCCGGTCTAGCGGTTCATCCAAGCATAAAAAAACGAAAGTGTTAGCCCACGTGCTACCCCTCGATCAGAAGAAAATAGTGACTGCACCAGAAAATGTATTTCGTGCTTATCGCTGCTTCCATTCACACTCAGAAAACCGTTCACTCATCGTTGCGCGAATTCAATGTGGCCGCGATATAAATTAAGAAATGAAGCGGCGCAAGCTTCCGATATGCAATGCACTAGAGCAAAGCGGCTGTTCATGGCTAGAACTTAAGATGAGAATGCACATCAGCTATGTAAAAACTCTTTCAAATGGGAATTTATTAGGCGGGACGAAGGCAGGCGTCTATCTTGAATTAGAGCATCACTACCACAGTTTACTGATGAAAACCTGAGCAAATGCCTTTTTTATTCCAATTCCACTTAACATAGACCGTGTATATTATTCATTGGGCTTTCGTCCATTGAGGACTGAGTGACTCTTGCAGGATCTAAAAAAGAAGAGGTAACTTTCTTTTTTCTTAAATTGCATATGAGAATGTGCCAATGTAATCGTGTTTGACAATGCATGCTACAGCCTGTCCACAAATACACTTACACCCACCACACAATAATCCCATAGACCTTTCTTTTTTTGCATAGACACAATACGAAAAAAACTTGCGCATGAAGCAGCTCGATAATTTTAATAGGTGATAACCACCCCAGAAGCTTGCGGTCTCATACACTCCCACAATGGAAAAATGTATAAAAACATGCAAGCGTGTATTATACACCGCACGCGCATTGTAAAAAAAATTCAGTAGCCAGGATGGAACAAATTTGAAAATCAGGCACACATCTGCACAGAAAACAGCAGTATTTTACAGGGTGCACAAATATTTCAAAATATGCAAATGTCACGTAGCTGGAAAGAACCATAGTAATGTTGTTGCCGTCCCTTGGAGATACTCGGTTATTTTTTACATTTCGCCTAATTAGATAATTAGTCGTATTTATTGATCAACTTCTCAATTATTATAATTAGATTAAAATGTGTTAATGAGAAAATTGTAGAGCAACATCAAAGACTCCCGATACAGCTTTGTATTGCTCAATACGCGCTACGTAGAAGTGTTTTTCCGAGCATGAAAGAAGCTCACGAGTACACGCAAAGTGCCTCGAGCGACCAGTCGCGCGGCAGTATTGCTGTATTCGCGGGTTTCGTTCACGCTCGGAAAACACTTTTATGTATCACGTATTGAGCAACAGAAAGTTATATTGGGAGTTTTCCACGCTGCTGTACAATTCTCTTGTTCATACTTTTTATCCAATTATAGCATTAAAAGAGTTGATTAATAAATTATGAAAATAATTATGTAATTAAGCGGAATAAAAAAATAATCTGAGTATCTCCAAGCGACGGCAGACAACTTTACCTTGGTTCTGTCCAGCTACGTGACATTTACATATTTTCCAATCTTGGTGCATGATAGTAAACCACCCAGTATATATCTTTTACATGCAGCAAAATTTGCACAAACTACTGCGGCACACAGGAGGTTCTCTCTTCCGCAGCGGATTTCGAGGTTTATTTGACCGTGTGAGGTTCTTTGGACAGTTTGGAAATAAGGTGGGAATCCTTCTATCGAGCGCTCCACGTAATATTGCCACGTGTCTAGCGCGGCGATGACGACGGCATAAGACACATCGGCACTTATGAAAAACATAGCAAGAAGAAGAAGAAGCGGTGACTTGCGCGCGCTATTTTAAAACCGTCCGTTCTTGTTACTGCCTCTGCCGACAAGTGCGTTTCGTTTGTCCCTCGAGCTTTCGACGTCGTGACAATATGCCATCGATATCGTATCCTCTGAAAAATGGCTGGTGCAGACATGGTCGGTAGGCGTTAGAGTTCGGTCTGCCCTCAGATTTGCACGGCGCCACTGCTCTAGACGACCGCTGTCGGACGGCGCTTTGAATAATAATAATAATAATAATAATAATAATAATAATAATAATAATAATAATAATAAATAAATAATGGGGTTTTACGTGCCAAAACCAGTTCTGATTATGAGGCACGCCGTAGTAGGGGACTCCGGAATTTTGGACCACCTGGGGTTCTTTAACGTGCACCTAAATCTAAGTACACGGGTGTTTTCGCATTTCGCCCCCACCGAAATGCGGCCGCCGTGGCCGGGATTCGATCCCGCGACCTCGTGCTCAGCAGCCCAACACCATAGCCACTGAGCAACCACGGCGGGTGTCGCTTTGAATAAAGGCACACGCTCCGCACAAGTCAGGTATCCAGAATTGCAGTTCGGAACGAAGCACTTTCTAGCCATTTCAAACGCCCCTCAGAAGGCCGCTGCCACCTTCGTCGAGGGCCCGTGGCGACAATACCCAAGCACAAGCTCATGAAACGAACGCGAACAAAAATCGTGCCTTCAAAACAGCGCAACCGCACATGCCAGCAGGAAGACGAAGCAGCGGCAGCACGCGCCTTGCCGCCGAGGCTGGGACCGCATACCGCAGCGCCCTCTACGACGGCGCCGAACCAGCTGCAACCAAGCCGAACATAATCTGGACGCGAGCGAGCGGCGCTTTTGCGCGCGTTGGGGGGAGAGTGTCAGCACCTCTCCTTATTCTTACACCGTGCACGCAAGCCAGCGAAAGAAGCACGCCGGCCCCGCGGCAGCTTCAACAGAGGCGGAGAGCGCATGTGCCTCAAACAGCCGACGCGACCAAGAGGCTAGAAGTGTCGACAAGTTACGCGAAGGCGACGGTAACGAGAGAGAGAGAGTGCGTGCGCCGAGACACCCTCTTACCCGGAGAGTCGAGAGCGACAGAGAGAAAGAGTACTACAGCGTGAGCGTGAGGATGAGTCACCACCCTCCCCGACGACGCTCCGACGGCCGCGGCTGAAAATGCGAGAAATGGCTAGAAGATTCCCAGCCTTTGTTCGTGCTACGGGAGCACGACTCCGATAGGAAGGTTTGAAAAGCACCGGCGAAGGAATAAAAGCGCCGTGCGGGAATAGGAAGAGGGATCAGACCGCGCTAGTGAAGAGATGTGACGTGACGACCGACTGTCTGCGGAAGAAGGGTATTCTCCGGCAAGCTATTCGACGAGTTCATCGAGAGTCTGCATTTCCGTAAGAAGTTCCTTCTTAGAGATTTGCCTCGAGCTACGTCAAGATCGTCCAACTCAAGACCAGCACGGGTGAATACGATTGGACACTGTGTTCCTGTTCATACTGTACTTTACGTCTTGAACTCTTAGTGCTTGTCGTTAATTATTTTTCAGAGTTTTGTTAATACCCATCTGAATTGTATTGTGACGTGTCTAGCCGAAATGTGTGTGTGTATGTAACTGCCTTATTTAAAGAATATGTTTTGTTGTGTTGACAACTCTGCTCTCTGACTCGGGCTTTGGACCACAACCGGCGTTCGCTGGCGCAACAGAGGGCCCCTGACTAATTGTCCTTGCTTTCGTGAGGTTATTTTTGGAAGCTGATAAGTCGGCTTTGGAATTTGGCCCGGCGTTGGCGCCTTGTTCACGGGGTGCGTGACAGCGGCTCTTCGCTGACGTTTCGCCTGGGCTTCGGAAGCCCTCACGCTAGAATCGGCACGTCGACGACAAGCCCTTTCCCGAGCGCGTTCATTCTGAATGGATTTCCATGAAATTTCTTCAAAAGTAAATCTGTCCGTTACGTAAGACAATGAATCGCTCATACCCCCTTAAGCAATGGCTCATACCTCCGTAAACGCGGCCTCTCCATTACGTTGAATCATTGAAACAAGATTCCTAGAAATGCAGAACCGGCTTCTCGTTATTGAAACTAAGGTTCAAAGCTTAGACGAGACTCGGAACAGACTTGCAACTCTTGAAGAAACTGTGGCCGGCCGCAGTCTCGAAACGTCTAGTCTGGTCAAACAGGTGGATGACTTGGATAATCGTTCACGACGAAATAACCTTATCATTAGAGGAGTAGCAGAAGAGGAAAATGAAAAGGAAGAAACACTCGTAAGAAAAGTAAAAGACGATATCTTTAACGCTACTCTGAAAGTGAATGTGAATTCTATTGATAGAATTCACAGATTAGGTAAGAAACTTTCTGGTAGAACTCGTCCTGTCATCTTGAGGGTGGCAGACTATAGAGATAAAATAAAAGTTCTGCAGAATTGCTCGAAACTGAAGGATACTGATTACAGTATCAGCGAGGATTTCTCTAAAAGAGTACAGAGAATACGAAAAAAGCTATGGGACTCGGCAGGTGATGAAAGGAAGGCAGGCAAAAAGGTAAAGCTTGTTTTTGATAAATTGAGGGTAAACAACACGCTGTACAGCTGGAATGAAGAGCGTGAGGAAAGGTGCAAACTGGGAAGTCATTCAGAAACAAGAGATAATTGACATATACCGGGTCGACATGTTGGCTTCAAAATAATTAATGTAAATGCGAGAAGCGTACTAAACAAAACACACTCGCTTGAAGCTTTAGTTATTGATCATGAACCTGATATTGCCGTAATTACGGAAACTTGGTTACATAAAAACATACCTGATAGCGAAATCACCCCACCTGGTTACACGTTGGTTAGAAGGGATCGAGATGGGAGAGGTGGAGGCGTGGCTCTTCTCGTCAAGCGAAACATCGTTTTCTCCCCTTTAGAAGTACCGGGTGATGTTGAAGCAGTGTGGATTAAAACTAAACTGAACAATCGAACTGTATTCGTCGGAGGGGTATACAGAGCTCCGAACTCTCCTGTAGAACATATCTTGCAACTTAGACAGTTCATGGAAGCGTACATGAAAGAACAAGACAGCATACTATTACTAGGTGATTTTAATCTTCCAGCTATTGATTGGGATTCATATGTAGCCGGAGACACAGATGTCACTTCTTCTGAGGTATTTTTGGATTTAGCATTTTCATACAATTTAACTCAGATAGTTAAGGAATTTACTAGGGTGTGTGCAACAAGCTCTTCTGTACTTGATCTTATTTTAATTTCCAATGCTTTGACAACGTATGTGAATGATTGTCTTGTTGAAGAAGGTTTATCCGACCATAAAATGGTTATTCTGTCCTTGAACATGTCCTCGTACCCCATGCAACAGGAATCAAGCATCCATTACCTAAATGTGGGTTTTGATTATGCACAATGCATTCCTGGCAACGAGGTCGCCAACCACGTGGCTCGAGATTTGACCCACCGAGCCGACGCCGAGGAATCTGAACCGGAGCGTATGCACCCTCTAGTCTCATACCAAGACATCACACAACACTACAAGCTA
Organism: Dermacentor silvarum; assembly: GCF_013339745.2. Lineage (NCBI taxonomy): Eukaryota > Metazoa > Arthropoda > Arachnida > Ixodida > Ixodidae > Dermacentor > Dermacentor silvarum. The sequence continues at coordinate 2,013,881 of NC_051163.1, read as the reverse complement.
ACCCGCAGAACATATGCACCCCCACACAAGTCACTACCTAGAGAGCAGGAGCGATTCCTCCGAGCTCTACAGGTTAACACATTTCCCCACCCAACCAGAAACCACCTCATAGCCCCTACACAATTCTCTCCGCAATGCCGCTTCTGCGCAGAGCCCGGGTCCCTCAGGCACATAGTAGGGGGCTGCAGAGAGGCACCACTCAATCCTCCGAACCCCTACCACACCAACGAGCTTTGGGAGAGAGCCTTGGCCAGCTCCGACCTCGAAGATCAGCAACGGCTGATTGCGAGGGCCCAGGACGCGGCCCGAGCTCAAGGCATCCTGGAATGAGGACGCCTCTCCAAAGCTGCATTTATACATTAAAGATGTTTATTCTCTCTCTCTCCATTACCTAAACTTTCAAGCTGCTGATGATGTTAGTATTTTGGATTACCTTGAAAGATCGTTTGATAACTTCATGTCTATTTATGAATCAAATGGTGGTACTGACGATCTGTGGGACTTTTTTTCCAAGATTACGATGCATTGTATTACACGATTTATTCCTAAGAGCTTTAAAAAGTGCAAAAGAAAGAACCCGTGGATTACAAGGGAAATACTTCATGTCAAACGGAGGATGAAAAGGAAAAGGAAAGCTTGTTCACGAGATCCAAGTGTACACAACAAGACTTCACTTTATAACATGAAGCTTAACTTAAATCGTCTAGTCAAGGAAAGCAAGGAGAGATTCTTTAATGTTACATTGAAAAACTTCCTTCAGGAAGCACCTAGTAAATTTTGGAGATACGTAAACCCTACAAAGAAACAACATAAAGCAGATGATGAAAGAACTACCCAGGAACGTATAGAGCATTTCAATTCCTTCTTTTCCTCCGTTTTCACCAAAGACGATGCTACACTTCCATCCTTTACTGACACTTCCGATCGCCCTCCAGCGTCCGACCTTCTTATCAACGAGGAAGGAGTGCTGAACCTTCTTCTGCGCATAAATACAAAGAAATCCCCTGGCCCCGACAGCATACCGAATGAGTTCCTATATAGATATGCTCAGTGGGTCGCTAAATATCTCACCATAATCTTTCAATCATCACTTACCCAGGGAACAGTTCCTATGGCCTGGAAACAAGCTAAAGTAATTCCTGTCCACAAAAGTGGGAGCACATCAGACGTAGGTAACTACCGGCCCATCTCTCTTACGAGCACCTGCTCCAAACTACTTGAACATATAATCAGTAAACATCTCTCAAATTATTTGGAAACTAACAATTTACTATCACCAGTGCAACATGGTTTTCGTAAAGGGTTGTCTACAATAACTCAACTCGTTCAGACAGTCCACGATCTTTCACTAACGATAAATAGCCGAGGACAGACTGACCTAATTTTTTTAGACTTCGCCAAAGCGTTTGACAAAGTCTCGCATCCTAAACTCTTGCTAAAAATAAATGAAATATTTAGAAATCCAAACATCACTAAGTGGTTTAGATCCTACCTCCACTCTCGTGAGCAGTATGTCGAAATAAATAAAATTAAATCCACGTCCAAAGTAGTTTTGTCTGGAGTACCTCAAGGCAGTGTTTTGGGGCCTCTTTTATTTCTTATCTTTATTAATGATTTGCCTACTGATATAACCGTCCCGCTAAGATTGTTTGCAGACGACTGCGTAATATATAAAAGGATTGAATCTTTAAATGACCAGTTAGACCTCAACACCAATTTAAATAAAATTCTACAATGGCGTAATGAATGGCAAATATCACTGAACCCAGTAAAATCAGTTTGTATGACTATAACGCGGAAAAAGACGCCCCTGATGCATAAATACAGTATCGGTCCCCATGAACTAACAAGAGTAACAGAATATAAATATTTAAGATTAATATTTACTTCAGACTTGAGGTGGAACATTCACATCAATGAAGTTTGTAGAAGGGCAAATAAAGTTCTTTGGGGCCTCAGGCGAAGACTGTATAGCGCAACTCCTGAAGTGAAAAACCTGGCGTATAAGATATTAATACGGCCAATCATTGAATATGCTAGAATAGTATGGGACCCACACACTGCTACTAACCGTCATAAATTGGAAAGAGTTCAACGACTGGCTTCTAGATTTATATTTAATAAATATCAGCGCATGCACTCTCCTACTGAACTATGCAGTCGTGCAAACCTTTCCGCGTTAGATTTAAGGACGAAGTTTGACCGATTAAAATTTTTGTTTTTAATTATTCATAACCAGGTTAAAATAAATTTATCTGAATACTGCATAATTTCACCGGATCAACGCTTCAGACACAGGCACAGCTTATACATACAGCCGCCAGTTACACGAAATGATACATTCAAGTACAGCTTTTTTCCCAGGGTGATTAAGGAATGGAATGAATTACCAAATTCAGTTGTCACATCTGCCTCCGTCAGTGATTTTAGTGCTGGTTTAGAGAATGTCATCTTCTCTGGTATGAATGCGTCTTAGCATGTATTTTTGTTTCTGGTGCGCATAAAACAATGTATTTTGTCCTTGTTCACTGCATGTCACTTTTTGTAGATATTGCCATTATACTGCCTTGTTTATTTTTGTTTTTGCTCGAGATGGAGCAGAATTTTGTATCTTTTCTTCTATTTTTTTTTCCACTCCTGTAAAGGCCCTTAATTGGGTTGACAGTATAAATAAACAACAACAACAACAACGACGACAAAAAAGAAGTGAAATTCTACGCTGTAATGATTAGCGGCAACAGAGCCTGCTGTGGAAGCAGATAACGACGTGAACGCGAGAGCAGTGTCACGAGCGCGTGCCGAACAGCTCTGAGAACAGCTGGTTCTTTTAGCGTTACATCGCCGGCACAGGTTAGCGTATAGAAGCTTCTCTTGAAAAGTGCGCATGCACTCTCACGTTTGAAAAGACGAAGTCTAGGGAAAGAAAAAACAACGAAGGAGAGAGAAATTATAGAGGCATTTCATATTAGAAAAGTTGGGGGTAGCTGTTTAAGCCTGCCATATTCTAGGGCGAGAGTTCCACCAAGGAACAGCACGTCAATCGCAAAGCACTGTGTTTCGCTTTAGTCAACGAGCCGCTGCTGATGCCAATTCTTCTCCAAGTGCCCAGCCAGTCTACAATGCCACCAAGGAAAGCTAACTGCATGTCAAAGACAGGTCTTACGGGATCTTGCATGCTGTCCCTTAGTTTCCGGCCATCACAAGGGGTCTTAACATTGACTATTGGCCATCATGTGAGCATAATGTTAACGAAAAGTGCGGTTGACACAGGGCGAGCAATAATGAACGCAGAACCATGCGTGTTGATTGTATTTGACGCAAATTGGTTGATGACATCCAGAACATTTTGCCGCTCCAAAGTATTTACGGCTTTTGCGTTCAGTTTGTAGCCAGCCTTCACAAGCGACGCTTTTTTTTTTTTTCTGCAGAATAAAGCTGCCTCACAGCTGCGAAAGAAGCGGCTTTTTTCCTTCGGGCATTTTGCCAGTCAAATCGATTTCTGGGAAATTAAGGCATGTTTCAGGCTTTTTCTGGTTGATACAATTGTTCCTGATACACTTCAAGTGATGCACAGTGTTGGCAACGTAGAAAACAGGGCGATTGTTGTCTGCCTGATGTGTATAAACAATCCTTATTTTAGGACTTGCAGCAAAAAAACTACACCTTCCGGTTCAGAGCATTGTTGTCAGTTTCTACAGCGATAATTATACGCCCCATTTTCTCAACATTTAAGATAATGTTTTGGACATGCTCGAGCAAAGTTAATGCATTCATTTTGCCCACAAGTAGCATATAAATCACATCCTTGTTTGGAGAAAGGAATGACTGTACCATGAACAGATGGGCTGTTGTTGCTGGTTCTGTGGAATGGACTGATGTTCCCACGACTGTCCCCCCTTTGTAATTAAAGTAAGGTTTTATTTGGATGTCATCAATAATCAGGGTCACTGTTTTCGCGTCGTCTTTCAATGACTTCACTTGTTTTCGTATGTAGGAAATGTACTGCGTTTGAGTTTGCTCTAGTAGAGGGCCCGCTCTGTAATTTGAGCAAATGCACCGGAGTGTGGAAGGATGGGGCAAAATAATTGTTGACGCAGCCTTGTAAAGTGATATGCTTGAAGTGAAAGTGAGTGAAGAATACTTATAAACACCAGCAGTTCTGCGTAACACAGGCTTTCTCGCGAAGAGAAGGTCCACTTGCTCGCTCAGAAATTTCAACAAAGCCGAGTGTTCTTTTGGCGTGCTGCTGTCGGCAATGACGTCTTCAAGAAGTAAGCTGATAAACATCAATACTTCAGCCTCCTTCGGCTCTTTACAAACTCCAAGTAACTCACTCAAGCGTTTTGCGCCTAAGCGTACATGCCCCGTCTGTGAAATCGGCAAAGCTATGTTTAAAGCCGCGACGGAAGCGAGCGCCGGATGAGGAAGGCGCCTGGAGAACTCCTTTCTCCTTCCCCGCTCTAGGCCACCTAGACTTTCCTCCAGGTGGCGTTCCTAGAGCGAAGCGGGAAGGAGAAAGGAGACGAAGCGCCGCGGAGGAGGGCCGGCTGATCTCCTCTGGCTCATGGAGGTAAAAATTTTTTCCTTCCTCAATGCTGCTGCTGCTGCCCGCGGCAGTGTTGCCAACCGTAGGGTAATTACCCTACTTGCAGGGTATTTTCGGAATTTTTAAGGCAGCGTAAGGTAGTAGGGCGGTAATACGATTTTATTACCAGGCGTAGGGTAATTCCTACTTTTTGCTCATCATCGATCAGCGAAAAGTGAATACTTGACGAGTGATTTTAAAAACAAGCCGATCGACGCGACATCTCCGAGGCTGCTATTCTCGACATTCCTAAAGAGGTCCGATAACGAAATCTTTCTTTGAATAAAATTGCAACTCTTTCAATTGATATCTCACCGGCATAGGGCAGAGCCGAAAGATCAGACGTCACATGCATCTTTGCTAGCATTGTTTTTGCTCTTCGCCGTCTCCTATTCGTTCGTTGCGTGGGGAGGGGCTTTTGAATTTTGCTACGGCCGTCGGTTCCAGCGTTTTAACTGCTTATCGCGTTATCGGCTAATCATGCTAAGCATTGGCCATAGGACCGACGGCCGCGGTGAACAAGGAGGGAGGGAGGGGGGGGGGGGGGGCACTCGCCGCTGCAATCGTCGGTGCGCGCTAGTAGCTTCGCTCAGTTCCCTGCTATCCAAAAAATGTCACAGTTTCGCCCTAAGGGCGAAGCAATGAATGCGATAGCAACACAGCAATGTCATACGAAGTAAGGTGAGCGGCTTTGGTAGCAATATGAATTGTAGTAAACATGACCTGATTAAGTAAGCAGGTGTGCTGCGGCGTAAGTAGACCGACATGAAGAGAGACTCGATGACCACGAGAAGGCGCGTGTGAAACGGTGGTGTTGATGAGAAGCGCTTCCCGTGGGCAGCGCGTGCGAAGGGACACACCTGTAGCGCTGCACTGCCGATCCGGGCAGCATTGCATGTGTAGCGTGCGTTGGAAAATGTGGCCCGACTATTACTAACTGATTGAACAAGCGTGGTGTGAGCGCGCACAAACAAACATGAATAGATCACACTGAATGACTGCAGACAACGACTGTCAAAACGCTGGCAGCAAGCATACGCCGCAGCGGGCGAAGGTACGTGCGGTCTATCGCTTCAACGGAAACTGAGCGGCGAATGCACGGCGCATAAAGGTCAGAGCCGTGTGGAGATAAGAGACGGTGCGGACGAGCGCGGTTGTTGGCAGAGTAGAAGCAGTTTGTATGGGTGTTCTGTGGTAGAAGTGCGCCGCCCCCCCCCCCCCCTCCCCGCTCCCTCCGGCGCTGGCTTCCTGCTTGCTTGCTTGCGCGTGGGAGATGAGTGCGTTCGCTCTCCGTGATAGCGCGCGTCCCCGCACGCTTCCGCTCGGGCATACGGCGCGCGGCGAAGATTTTATCTATAGGGAACCTCATGGCGACGGCGACGACGACGGCAGAAATCCGGTTGAAGTGTACATATAATTGCTATCGCAATAAAACTTAGATTGCCGCTCGGCCCCTAACATTTTGAGAGCACTGCTCGGCGGGCGATCGGGGCGGGCGGTCGCACATTGTTGAGCGGCAGCAAAAAATGGGGGCCGGCCCGCATTATCACCTTCTCGTGCCACGTGTATGGGCGCCTTCCATAAAGCGGGATCATATATCCTCTACAATCAACTTGCTTATTCGCAAGAAATGGGAAGAAAAAAAAGCCGGCAGATCCCACGCCCTGTGGGAATCGATGTTATGCGAAGCAGTGTGCGGAGAGCCCACCAAGCTAACGAAACGGCCATGAGATCACCAAGACGTAGGCGGCTGCATTTTTCACGACCTAAATGGCAGACATCTCATGACCTATAATTTATGTTCTTCATAAACTCTTGTCATACTCTTGCAAATTTTGGTGCATACCAAGTTGACGAAACGACCATGAGATCATAAAGACGTAGGCGGCTGTTTCACGACCTACATGACACGCATCCCACGACGTTCATTTAATGACCTATCATTTATGTTCGTCATACTACGCCAATTTTGGTGCATGCCAAGTGAACGAAACGAACATGAGAGCAACAAGAAGTAGGCAGCAAGATAGATACTGTCAAAGTGGCAAATATTCACCAAGAAATGCTTCGCATTTAAAAATTCGCCGCCTATTCATCTGTGTGAAAGTGGTTGACCAGCGAAGCTGTATAACATCACCGTAAGTTCTATTTCGATCCTGTGGTGCTTTCTTTGATGTGCTACGTTTTAACGCGATAGCGTTAAGGGCGCCGTGTCGCAGAAAATCCGTCGTTGGTCTCGGCGTCCGAGGCCAAGAAAATCATCCCGAACCACCCCGAGCACGCAGGCCCTTCGCGTGGCGCCGAGGCGCTGGTGAACTAACTGAATTTCTCAAACTAAAATGCGGCAGAAAAATCGTAAGGTACGACTGAACCACAACCTACAGGCGTCGGGTTGTAATTTGAATATACGCGAAAACATAATTCTGCTACGCGGAATCTCAAAGCCCTTTTCCAGCATTTCTAACATTCATACAGCGGCGCACCCCGGTCGGTGTTCCTTGCAAAGAACAAGGCGCTCGCCTCCTCGTCAGCGGCGCGCCGAGGCGAAGGTGCCGAAAAAAGAAAGCTGCAGTTACCGAAAAGCCTGACAGGGATCTTTGAAGGTTATCGCTTTCCACTCTTAAATGCGAAGCTTAAGCGTCCTGTAAACGAGTCCGGTAGCAGCCCCACGCCGCATCCTGCACTGGTTGGCCTCGTTCTCGGCGGTTAAGAGACTTGGTTACGAATAGAAGCAAATCATGCCTTCTGTACGCTTTACAGTTTCAAACGTCAGCCACTCAGGCCTGGAAAAAAAATTACGTGGAAACACCTCTGGGAGTTGTCAAATTATACGTAAGTATTGTGCACTTGCTCATCTCCACGCAGCCTAAGGTCATTATCAATGTTATGAAACTTGATCCGACCTGTATAAACGACTAAAGCCCCTATATATAAAAAGTAGCGCCATCCACTTCCCTCCTCCTCCGTTCCACTATCGCGCTCGGCGCGATCGAGGCGCGATATCGACAGTGGCGCCGCCTGCGTCGGGCCTTCCGTGGCAGACGACAGCTGACGAGCTACCAGAGGAAATCCGAGGAAAACTTCGATCGCGCCCTGCGGAGAAGTTTTTGAGGCGCGATTTTGCTTCGTCAGTCAGTAACTGGTCTTAATAATGCCATTTTGGAAGTAGCAACGCGACGATGCGAGACCGCGCAAATATCAAGTGTGCAGCAAGCGTTTGCGCACGCCGGATGGTAAACAAAAAATGTCACAGTTTCGCCCTAAGGGCGAAGCAATGAATGCGATAGCAACACAGCAATGTCATACGAAGTAAGGTGAGCGGCTTTGGTAGCAATATGAATTGTAGTAAACATGAGCTGATTAAGTAAGCAGGTGTGCTGCGGCGTAAGTAGACCGACATGAAGAGAGACTCGATGACCACGAGAAGGCGCGTGTGAAACGGTGGTGTTGATGAGAAGCGCTTACCGTGGGCAGCGCGTGCGAAGGGAGACACCTGTAGTGCTGCACTGCCGATCTGGGCAGCATTGCATGTGTAGCGTGCGTTGGAAAATGTGGCCCGACTATTACTAACTGCGGTGTGAGCGCGCACAAAGAAACATGAATAGATCACACTGAATGACTGCAGACAACGACTGTCAAAACGCTGGCAGCAAGCGCATACGCCGCAGCAACGGGCGAAGGTACGTGCGGTCTATCGCTTCAACGGAAACTGAGCGGCGAATGCACGGCGCATAAAGGTCAGAGCCGTGTGGAGATAAGAGACGGTGCGGTCGAACGAACGACGAGCGCGGTTGTTGGCAGCGTAGAAGTGCCCCCCCCCCCCCCCCCGCTCCCTCCGGCGCTGGCTTCCCGCTTCCTTGCTTGCGCGTGGGAGAGATAAGAGACTGTGCGGCCGAGCGACGAGCGCGGTTGTTGGCAGAGAAGTGCCCCCCCCCCCTGCTCCCTCCGGCGCTGGCTTTCCGCTTGCTTGCTTGCGCGTGGGAGATGAGTGCGTTCGCTCTCCGTGATAGCGCGCGTCCCCGCACGCTTCCGCTTGGGCATACGGCGCGCGGCGAATATTTTATCTATACGGAACCTCACGGCGACGGCGACGCCGACGGCAGAAATCCGGTTGAAGTGTCCATATAATTGCTATCGCAATAAAAAAGCCTTTTGCCGTCGCGGGATCGAATCCCGGCCACGGCGGCCGCATTTCGATGGGGGCTAAATGCGAAAACACCTGTGTACTTAGATTTAGGTGCACGTTAAAGAACCCCAGGTGGTCTAAATTTCCGGAGTCCCCCAGCTACGGCGTGCCTCATAATCAGAACTGGTTTTGGCACGTAAAACCCCATAATTTTTTTGCCCTCGCCTTGTCGGTTGCGGCAACTTAAGGCGCAGCAGCATGCCATCACAACGAAGTTCTTGTGCCTAACACGTTTGGTCCGTTTGTGCGTACAGCACTTTCGTCGCACAGGCCCGAGCGCGCTGGAAGGAGCGCGCTGGAAAGAAAAAAATATACAAAAGCGCAACGCGTGCTTCCACGTGACACGGATTGGCCAATGGGGGAGCGGAGGAGGCTGGGGCGACAGGCGGCGGCAAGGAGGAAACGCCGGGGTGAGCGCGGTGGCGGCAAGATCTAAGAGTGGCGCTACTTTTTATATATAGGGGCTTTATAAACGACAGCGCTGCGACGACACGAACTGCTGCGGACGGCGGCGCAAGGTGAATTGATGACGCTGATGATAAGCCGTTATCGCTCCTTCCGCGTCGAACCATTTTGAACAGTGATCAACCGGCTGCGCTGGCCCCGTCTCGAAAGCGATCTGCGATACAGGGAGCCGCCGACTGCTTCGCGTGCGTTGTGTTCTCGCCGCTACGTTCGCGCTGAAGGCAGGCGCGGGGGCCCCTGCGACAGTGCGGGAAGTGCTGACAGCTTCGTGTGCTCTGTGTTTTCGCCGCTCATTTCGCGGTGAAGCGAGAGGCAGCACGAAGGTGAATTCGCTCGCTGCTACGGTCGAAAGCGATCGTCTTACTGGACGGACGGATGGTTTTCCTCGTTGGGTAAGCGGAGAAATGCTTACGCGTTTAAATCATTCTTTGCGTAAGTTGGCACGCCGACCAAGTTCAAAACAGCAACACAAAGCGTGTTCACAACAGCAACAATAGAGAGACCTTGCAATTAGAACTTGACTAAATTTTGCGCGATCCTAACTCATTTAGAGCCTTTTGTTTACTATATAGAAACAATATAAAACTCTTTGTTTCGCGGCTGACTCTTTGTGAACAGTAACATTTGCCTTTCTTGACATGCACTGCATTATTTTAGCACAAGACGTTGTCACGTACTCAGTGCAGCATCTCTTCTACAGTGACACGCTGTTGGGTCAAAGTCTTGGACGAAACTGAACGCTGCCAGAAGAAATTCTGTCGACGAGCTTGCCTGTGAGTTCTTTCTTTCTTTTTTTTCATACTGGCGTAGAAGCCTGCACACTCTCTACGGCGTGTTTTTTCAACAGATATATTTGATAGTGGTTGGTGTTAGAAGAACGTAAACTTTATTATCAAATCGATAAGATTTGAGTCCGGCGTATTTTTAGTGGGTCTGGGCACCCGCCGCGGACGCGGTTCCGAGACCTTGGTGTTAGGTTTTATTTTTTTAATACAGGTGGTGCAAAGAATTGGCCGTATATCTGCTTGCTTTCGCTGCAAATGACGTCGAAAGACGATAGTCTTCTGCCACCCCTGATACGTAACACCCTCTCTTCTCACCCCTCACGCTCTTCCCCTCCCCTCTCACTCCTCCCATGGTGGATGCAATGGAAGTTTGCTGAATTCAATTCAAATTTCCCGAGTTCGCCCTGCTCTCGCGCCACCTGTTGGCATCTTTTAGTACTGTTGGCTTACAGCCGGCTACAGAGCCGCGGCTTCAGTCGGCTTGTTTTTAACCTCTCTTCGACACCATTTCTAACGCGTTGATTTTGCATTTACTAACGTGAAAACCACTTCAATGTGTATTCCTAATTAAGTTAACGCTGCGGATCACGGTTATGTACATATATTTTGCCTCAAATGCGCCTGAGGTTTCCTTTGCGCTGTATAATGTTGACGTGTATGACCCCGTGCCACGAGTGCTAGTAGCTTGGTTGGTTTTGGCCGGGTGGTTGAATCGGTTTCGGCCGGGCGGTTGAATAGAGTGACAGACGGACAGACAAAGTTTTTCGCGTTTAGGTAGCCCAAGAAAGACTATCGTCTTTAAAACAATGCCACGTGAATAGCACCAACATACGTAATGGCTGACGCCGGCACCTTAGCACGAACGGTGACGCTTAGCGCTGGTACGTGTGTTTAAATGGCTCATGCTGCAACACACTGCGACACTTGAGAAATGCTGCAAGTGCACACATTACGTTAAAGCTCGGTAGTCATGTCCATCTGTTCCAGCAGTCACATTAGGAGAAATAAAGGGACAGAACGCTCAAGACGGGCACTGGACGCCAACCTATTTTCCAATCAATAAAGTTAGCGCACGAGATTTAAGAGCACGGCTCAAAAGCACTAGTCGTCACACACGCCTGCCCCCAACTGACGTAATCAATTTTCTTGGAGCCTCAAGTGCACAAACAGGTCAGATCATCTGTGGCACATGTCAAAGACGAGCGGTAAGGGCATGTTCGTTTTTTTTTCCGCCTTGTCGCTGTTTCCCAAGCACTACTTTGGTAACTCTTTGAGCTCCAGCGACCTTCCTATGTGCTTTACATATTGACTCGTTCGTTTAGCGGTGATTCTACAAACGGCAGAAGCGTAGGCATTTGGGCCCATTGGATTATGACTTGAGCTGAAGTAGCGAGGCAGACAACGCCAGTCTCACGTCCTAGTTATGTTGCGCTGTTTCTTTTCCACGTTTACTGAGAATGTTTTCTATTGTCGGTGAGAGCCGAATAATTTAGTTCTACTTCGAAAAATTCAGTGCACCTGCCCTTCACCCATGAAAGACAGCCGGAAGTCCACTCACAGCTCAATTACGTTGCTCTGCTAGTGTAAATGCTATATTTGCTGATAGGAAAATAAAAGCTAATTGCTTCAAGCTAAATAATTACCTTTGGATGAGCCCTGATATTGGATTCAACCATAAAATTCGCCAAGATGCCCAGGCTTCATTCTAAAACTAGTGTCACAACGGACACCGCAGAAAACTGTGGTTTTGAACACGCAAAATCGCTTGACGTCACGGAAGTAAGCGAACTTAATTGGCTGGCGCATCTATTCAAATTGTATTTGAGTTGGACAACTTAACTACAACATTTAAATCTTAGGTTATCAGAGACTACAATTGTCAAATTAAGTGATATACCAAGCGCGTATGAGTGGATTTCAAACATCTAGCTGTTATTGTGGTCATGTTACCAACTTTACTAAGTGTTGCGGAAGTGAAATCGTTCATGGGAATGACCCCTGAAGTCTGCTCTGAAAGGCCATGTTTGTGTTGCTTATGAAGAAGTATTTAGGTTACGCTGGTTTTACTTTTAATTATATTTATCAACAAAAGTTTAACGTTCAGTTTCTGTAAATGATTTTTCTCAGCAGCAGGTAGTTGAATTTTGCCGACACACGGTCAGTGAAATCAGAACTATGGCAAAGCGTCGCTACAACTACCGACGCGTAACTGAACCTAATGGAAATTCTAGATGTGACATCACAAAAGAAAAGTTTGCATTTTCACCCGAAGCATATAGCAAGCGGTAACAAGGTTCAGCGCCACGCTCGAGCTTATCGGATGGTTTAAAATAGTAGTTGTTATGACTTTACTGGATAGCACTCAACCGAATAATTACGTTATGGAATTCTCCGAGAGTGGAGCAAATAATTGCTTACGTTATCTTTTATTACGACCATTTTAAAACGCGTGCCAAGCGCAGCGCGGCTTCACAGGTTACATATTTCGTCAGCGAAGCCTGTTGTGGTACCAGACTACCGCTGACGCGTTCACACACACTATGGCCATGGTGCCTAAATTTGAATCCATTCAGTACTCGACGGGACAACAGGGGAGAGGGCATGCGTTTCCAAGAGGAGCGAACAATTGGAGGTGCCAGTTACTATACAGGGTGTCCCAGCTATCACGCAGCACGAGAAGCGGAACGCCGTTACGCGAAGCGTATTGTGTCCAGTACAGTGGAGTAGTCGCCAGTAATTTTTTGGTTACTGAGATTTAATTAGGTAATTGTAATTATTTATCTAACTAGAGAAGTACTGTCCTAATTATCAAAGTGTCAATGAGACGATTGTAGAGCAACATGAAAAACTCCCGATACAGCTTTCTGTTGCTCAATACGTGCTACATAAACTGCGTTTTTCCGAGCGTGAAACCAGCCTGCGAATACACGCAAAATGCCTCAAGCGGCCATTCGCGCAGCAATTCTGCGTGTATTCGCGGGCTTCTTTCACGCTCGGAAAAACACATTTATCTAGCAGGTATTGAGCAACAGAAAGCTGTATCATGAGTTTTTCATGTTGCTCTACAATCTTCTCATTGACACTTTCATAATTAGGACAGGACTTCTCGAGTTAGATAATTAATTACAATTAGCTAATTAAATGTCAGCAACGAAAAAACTACTGGCGGCTACTCCACTGCACTGGAAACAATACGCACTAGGTTTGCTTCGCGTAACGCCGTTCCTCTTTTTTTAAATCGTGCTGCGTGATAGCTGGGACAACCCTGTATAAGCTCCCTTTAGGGCGCCTCCATAAAGGGACAGTGACTCTACAGTTTGGTAGCTTTCGGCGACACAGTCATTGTGTACCTTTCAACCACCACAACCCGTCACCTCCTCTTTCGGTAACGTGAGAAGTAACCTTTTTCACGGCCGAAGCTGCGCTGCGCTTCACAATCATTTTGGGCAAGTCGTAGAAAAAATGCTGTAATTATTCATGTGTGGAGATCTCGAGAAAGTCGGGCTTCGTAGAGTAACTATGAAGCCGATAGAAAGAGCAAATAAAAAAATCGGGATACCAAATGTTCGTGTTACTACTCCTTTAATATCAATATGTGGGTGCGACATGTTGGCGCGATAGCAGTAGCAAGGTGTAGTGCTGCGCTGAACTCATTAGATAGTGTTTCAATTATATGCGGCTGCGACATCTTGGCGCGACAGCGATAACAACGTTTAGCACTGCGCTGATTTCCTTACACCGTGTTCCAACTATACGCGGGTGTGGCATGTTGGCACGATAGCGACAGCAACGTTTAGCGCTGCAGTGAACTCCTTAGATGGTGCTTCAACTATACGAGGCTGTGACATCTTGGCGCGACAGCGATAGCAAGATATAGTGCTGCACTGACTCCTTAGACCTTGTTTCAACTACACGCGGGTGGGACATTTTGGGATGATAGCGATAGCAGGGCTTAGCGCTGCGTTGAACTCCTTAGACGGTGTTTCAACTATAAGTGGGTGCGACATGTTGGCGCGATAGCAATAGCAAGATTTAGCACTGCGCTGAACTCCATGGACGGTGTTTAAACTACGCGGGTGGGACATTTTGGGATGACAGCAATACCAGGGCTTAGCGCTGCGTTGAACTCCTTAGACGGTGTTTCAACTATAAGTGGGTGTGACATGTTAGCGCGACAGCAATAGCAAGATTTAGCGCTGTGCTGAACTCCTTGGACGGTGTTTCAACTACACGCGGGTGGGACATTTTGGGATGACAGCGATAGCAGGGCTTAGCGCTGCGCTGAACTCCTTAGACGGTGTTTCAACTATAAGTGGGTGCGACATGTTGGCGCGACAGCAATAGCAAGATTTAGCACTGCGCTGAACTCCATGGACGGTGTTTAAACTACGCGGGTGGGACATTTTGGGATGACAGCAATACCAGGGCTTAGCGCTGCGTTGAACTCCTTAGACGGTGTTTCAACTATAAGTGGGTGTGACATGTTAGCGCGACAGCAATAGCAAGATTTAGCGCTGTGCTGAACTCCTTGGACGGTGTTTAAACTACGCGGTTGGGACATTCGGGATGACAGCGATAGCAGGGCTTAGTGCTGCATTGAACTCCTTCGAGGGTGTTTCAACTACAAGTGGGTGCAACATGTTGGCGCGACAGCGATAGCAAGATTTAGCACTGCGCTCAACTCCGTGGACGGTGTTTAAACTACGCGGGTGGGACATTTTGGGATGACAGCGATAGCAGGGCTTAGCGCTGCGTTGAACTCCTTAGACGGTGTTTCAACTATAAGTGGGTGCGACATGTTGGCGCGACAGCAATAGCAAGATTTAGCACTGCGCTGAACTCCATGGACGGTGTTTAAACTACGCGGGTGGGACATTTTGGGATGACAGCAATACCAGGGCTTAGTGCTGCATTGAACTCCTTCGAGGGTGTTTCAACTACAAGTGGGTGCAACATGTTGGCGCGACAGCGATAGCAAGATTTAGCACTGCGCTCAACTCCGTGGACGGTGTTTAAACTACGCGGGTGGGACATTTTGGGATGACAGCGATAGCAGGGCTTAGCGCTGCGTTGAACTCCTTAGACGGTGTTTCAACTATAAGTGGGCGCGACATGTTGGCGCGACAGCAATAGCAAGATTTAGCACTGCGCTGAACTCCATGGACGGTGTTTAAACTACGCGGGTGGGACATTTTGGGATGACAGCAATACCAGGGCTTAGCGCTGCGTTGAACTCCTTAGACGGTGTTTCAACTATAAGTGGGTGTGACATGTTAGCGCGACAGCAATAGCAAGATTTAGCGCTGTGCTGAACTCCTTGGACGGTGTTTCAACTACACGCGGGTGGGACATTTTGGGATGACAGCGATAGCAGGGCTTAGCGCTGCGCTGAACTCCTTAGACGGTGTTTCAACTATAAGTGGGTGCAACATGTTGGCGCGACAGCGATAGCAAGATTTAGCACTGCGCTCAACTCCGTGGACGGTGTTTAAACTACGCGGGTGGGACATTTTGGGATGACAGCGATAGCAGGGCTTAGCGCTGCGTTGAACTCCTTAGACGGTGTTTCAACTATAAGTGGGTGTGACATGTTAGCGCGACAGCAATAGCAAGATTTAGCGCTGTGCTGAACTCCTTGGACAGTGTTTAAACTACGCGGTTGGGACATTCGGGATGACAGCGATAGCAGGGCTTAGTGCAGCATTGAACTCCTTCGAGGGTGTTTCAACTACAAGTGGGTGCAACATGTTGGCGCGACAGCGATAGCAAGATTTAGCACTGCGCTCAACTCCGTGGACTGTGTTTAAACTATGCGGGTGGGACATTTGGGATGACAGCGATAGCAGGGCTTAGCCCTGCTAAGCCTAAGAAATTTAAGCCTAAGTTTCTGCCTTCTTATTGTTAATGGTTTCCATCCCAATGTTCTTTTTATTTCCGAAATACTTGAAAATGAATTATAGTTACTACTTACAAATCTAGCTACGTGATTTTGCACTTTTTCAAGTCTGTTGATAAGGTACTGCTGATGAGGGTTCCAAATTACGCAAGCATAATCTAGAATGAATCTTACGTACGAAAAGTAAAGTGTTTGTTTCACGGTTTTTGAAGCCTGCCTAAGATTCCTCCGTATAAAATATAACACCTTACTCGCCCTTGTAACTGTAACTTCTATGTGCTTATTCCACTTAAAGCTGTCAGAAAAGTAGACACCAAGATACTTATAGTCAGACTCGTTACTAATTATTGAATTGTTAGTAGTATAACTTGTCTCTAATTTATTGATACGGTTGGTGAATTCCATGCAGCAACATTTCCGGATGTTTACGGTCGTTTGCCATTTTGACACCATAACAATATTGTACACAAGTCGCTCTGCAATGTTTCGGCATCTCTCCGTGATTCGATTACCCTAATCACTACGCAGTCATCTGCAAATAATTTAATGGGAGCGGTAATATATTCAACGATTCTATTAATATAAGTGAAAAACAACAGGTGTTGACACTTCTTGCCGCGAATGCTGCCTGTTCATCCTGATCCAACTACCATGCCACTACTGGCCACTCAGCGCGTTGAGTCAGCCTCAGAGCAATGCAAGTAAACATAGATTGTAGTGGCAAGGGTGAATCCACGTCATTAAATGTTCCACTTGCATTCCGTAACCGACTTTTCTTCGCAGGGAGAGCCAGTTCGAGACATCCGTCACCCAGGATCCCTGGCCTGATGAGATTCTCTTTATGCAGGCAAGTTAATTTTGAGCACCTCTGCCTGTCTAGTTCGTGTGTGTCCTTTTTCTCAGCGTGCGCGGCAATAGACACAAGAAAAGCAGATGTCAATACAGTGTAGAGGTAATCACAAAGGTACGTACTGACAGAGTCATTTATTGCTTTTTCACGGGTCACGAAGATTATTTGTCATGCTATGGGAACGCTTCGTAGGCTGCCAAACACTACCGCACCAAAACGAGTTAAACGACTCAGGTACATCAGAGGGGGTGATGGCGCTAGAAGACACGCACAAGACAACAGGATGAACGCTCAGTTATTTCGAGTCTTTTAGAAAGCGGATGGTGTCTATTTATCCAGTCCTATTCGCCTACAGCAAACGTTTCAGCGTGGTGCTACTTAGCGTGATATTACAGGGGTTCCAAGCTCATAGCTACTAAGCACCGTATCGCAACTTTCCTGACAGCTGCTTAGGTCGTACACCTTACGTTCAGGCTATTAAGTGTTTCGTAACACCTTACAATGGCCAAGTAGCGACTAGGGCTTGCTGGTGCATTTCTGACGAGCGGTAAAGAAAAGACAGTTTCGCCCGAATGAAAAAGCATTCAAAGCAAATGCAAGGCTTGGCGTTGCCCTTGAGCTCCTAACACTAACGATACACGAAGGCGACATGGAGCGATACAGCACGCGACGAGACCACTTGCGCTACGCAGCGAGAACATCGCCCGATCCAGGCATGTCACAAAACTGTCGCGATGAGAGACGCCAACAGCGGTGCCATCTCCGCCACATGGAGCCCAATAAGAGATATAGGTTGAGCTTTGACTTTGACTTTATTCATGTGTGCAAGATTACACTTAGGAAGAGAGCACAAAAGGCACTAAAGACTGACGAGGCCCCCTCCCACCTGGGACAACAGTTTTAAGGCGAAAGCCTTAGATCTGCATGTTTCAAGGTCGCGTTATGAAGTACAGAAAGTCACGTGACCCAAGGAATGCCAGAAGCAAACGAAAGTATGTGCAGCAGTGTATAAGAGATGATGAATGATTAACAAAGGTAATGATTAGTTAGTGATTGGATTAAGGTGGATTAAGGTCGAATAAGGTGGATGAATGAGGATTAAGGTGTATTAAGGTGTATTAGGGTGGATTAAGGGCGATTAAGGAGAACTAGGGTGGATTAAGGTGGATTAGGAGCATTAAGGTGAATTAAAGTAGGCTTTACAAGGCTTTCGCCTTCGCATCTCTTAGGCGATAGCTAAGGACACCTGGGAATTTTTCACACAAGCTGTGGTAAACAAAACGGAAGTGATAATGTGGTACAAATAAACAGTATATAAAACATACAGAGTATATTGACACGTGTACATGTTCATCTTTCACCGGTGACCGCTTTTCACCTGCTAACGAATGTTAAACGTTATCGCTAGGCACAGGACGCGCCTGCATGTATCGGAAGCTTCTCGTACGTTATAGATGCTTCTATCCGTTGTCTGTTGTCACCAACGCTTATGTAATCTGATTGTATGAGCGACGCGAATTGTCATAGTACTTTCTGGAAGACATGCGGGCACCAGAGATTACTCTAGAACCTTCGGTGACTCGTGTATAAAAGCCGGCGCGTTTCGCCGCTGATCAGATTTCGACGATCGCCGACTGTGTTCGCCGCTATCGTTGTGCTTCGAGTGTAGCTTGCTTTTGTGGGCACAGATTCGCGCAGTAAAAAATCAGTTACGTCATACACAGTTTTACGACTGTTTTTTTCACCGTCACCACTACGTGACATCTGGTGGAAGTACTTTTGTGTTCATGCACCGGACGCCCCCGAAAAGCCGTGATCCAAGCCCGAACGCCGAAGACAGTACCAACGTTGTCCCGGACCATCCAGCTAACCTCAGGCTACGAAACCAGCCCCCGGAGTACGGACTTCTTCCCGAGAAGACCAGGAAGTGCACAGCAACGACCGCATCAACAATGACAGCACCAGTGCCACCTACACTGATCGTGTTACAACACCCCCGGTAGCCATTGACCTTACGTGGATCAACATTTGAGGATCCGGAAAGCTGGCTGGAGACTTATGAAAGGGTCGCTGTATTTATCAACTGGAACAGTGACGACAAGCTGCGCCATGTCTTCTTCTCATTGGAAGATGCCGCCAGGACGTGGTTCGAGAATCGGGAGTCGACCTTGACAACATGGGACCTGTTCCGCCACGGCCCTGCAGACCTTTACAAGCGTCGTGTGCAAGGAAAGGGCCGAAGTTCTCCTAGACGCCCGGGTGCAACTGCCCAACGAGAACATCACGATTTTCACGGAGGAAATGAGCCTGCTCAAGCACGCCGACCCGAATATGCCAGAAGAGAAAAAAGTTCGCTTCTGGCACTTCTGGCATACGCAACCCGCCCAAGACTGTTGCTATATTTCCGAGGCCACAACCATTGAGAAGACGCTCGACAAGCGGACAAGACAATATTGTTACGGAAGGATAGGAGGAAAGAAAAGAAGATCGAGAGACACTGGCTGCTGCGTGTTGTTGCTGGTCAGCCATCTTGACCACACTAACCTACTTGTGTATATGTTGTAAATACATCCAGTCTATACCCCCAACATCCCCGTAACATATAACCACCGAACACTTGCCGCAAACAACATCGGCGTTCAAGCACTTGGCAGCGACGACCTGCGCGAGACCGTCAGAGCGGTAGTTCGCGAGGAACTGCAGAAGCCCTTTCCCAGGTCGCAGCCTCAAGTGGCATCTATCGCCGACATCGTCAAAGAAGAAGTTCAGCGCTTGGAGTTCCCGATGTGCGGCCGCAATCGCCGCAACCCCAGCCGGAAGCAATGACATATGCCGCCGTCGCCCGCCGTCAAGGTCCCCCTCCGCGCCCGCACCATGGCCCCGTAACGACACAGTTCCGTCGTCCGCCGCCGCCGCCGCCAGCACGCCCGCCCGTCGCCCAGCGCAGCTACCCGAGAAATACGGACATTTGGCGCGCCCCCGACCACCGCCCGCTCTGCTATCACTGCGAGGAAGCCGGCCATGTCTACCGCTGATGCCCATACCGCGAGATGGGCCTACGCCCTAGGGTTCGCCGTCAACGCACCACGTCCACAGCTTGGCGAGCGGCCACGTGACATCGCCGACTACATCGCCGCAACGCAGTGGAGAACGCGACGTCCTTCGCGTTCGCCATCGCCAGGACGCTATCTGTCGCCGCAGCGCCGACCATACACTGACCCAGCCCAGGGCCGGTCCGTGAGCCCCTATCCGGGAAAGTAAAAGCTGAAACCGATGGAGGTGCGGTTGCTGTACGACGCAATACCGAAGATCCTCCGCCGCCGACGACGACGATTCGCGCATCATCACAACGAGGTATCAGCACACCGCCTGGCAAGAGCCTTGACGACAACACTTCGCCGCCGAAAGAAGACCTGCCGACGCGACGTAGCTGCAGCGGAGCAAGCCGACGCAGCCGTGATCCGACGCCACGGCTTAACAGCAATGCTAGACGACGGTCTACCGACCTAGACGTGCTAATTGATGGTCATAACGTCACCGCTCTCGTCGTCACCGCTCCCGTTCGCCGCCAAGTTGAAAAAGGTGAAGACGGTGTGGCAAGGACACGATATCCGGACAGCGGGAGGCCACCTAATAACGCCGGCTGGAATCTGCACAGTGCGAGTCACGGTTAACAATCGCACTTACCCGGCGAGCTTCGTAATCATGCAGCACTGCTCCAGGGACGTCATCCTAGGTATGGGCTTTCTAAACCAACATGGTGCAGTCATCAACTTAAGGTCCAAGTCGATAACGCTTTCAACGCACGAAGCGATACCGCCGGATGCAAACATAAGTTACCAGGCCTTGAATGTGCTTGAAGAACAAGTCACCGTTCCGCTTCGCTCAAGCGTAATGATATCCGTCGGTTCCGAAGTGCCTGCAGACATGGAGGGCGTCATCGAGGGCGATCATCACTTACTGTTTGATCATGAGATTTGCGTCGCTAGAGGTATATAGCTGAGCTACGTGAAGGGAAAGCAAGAGTGATGCTCACGAACTTCAGCCACGAATGCAAGCACATTAACAAAGGCACCACGGTCGCCTACATCGACGAAATAGTAGAGGCCAGCAGTGTTTTCGCCTTCACGGACTCTAGAGAATCTGCAACGACGACTGTAGTACCTGAACCAGCTTTCGACTTAATGAGAACCTTCCCAGGCATAAGAAAGAACAGCTAAAGGCCCTGCTCCTCCAATACAAGGACTGCTTCTCCTCATCATCAAAAATTCCAGAAACCCCTGTCGCCAAGCACCGAACTAAAACCGACGAATATGTCCGCCCACTCCGTCAGAGCCCGTACCAAGTTTCGGCGCGCGAACGCGAGGCCATAAGGCAACAAGTTGACGAAATGCTACGCGACGACATCATCCAGCCGTCCAAGAGTCCGTGGGCGTCCCTCGTGGTGTTAGTGAAGAAGAAGGATGGAACCCTACGTTTCTGCGTCGAT